>NW_027442912.1:0-70983 GCF_048569485.1 Anomaloglossus baeobatrachus
TTATAGTTTTGGAGAAAAATGTGTTCATTTCATGTATGCGCGAAATGCCTTAAAAATGGCTTTAAAATGGATTTGGAGCATGGAGACGATTATCTCGGGATTGCAAGATAACCAAACAAAACTTTTAGTGGATTTCTACTTATTTTATTAAATATCATCTCCACCAAACAGGACAAGCTTGCATCTGTTATAGTTTTGGAGAAAAATGTGTTCATTTCATGTATGCGCGAAATGCCTTAAAAATGGCTTTAAAATGGATTTGGAGCATGGAGACGATTATCTCGGGATTGCAAGATAACCAAACAAAACTTTTAGTGGATTTCTACTTATTTTATTAAATATCATCTCCACCAAACAGGACAAGCTTGCATCTGTTATAGTTTTGGAGAAAAATGTGTTCATTTCATGTATGCGCGAAATGCCTTAAAAATGGCTTTAAAATGGATTTGGAGCATGGAGACGATTATCTCGGGATTGCAAGATAACCAAACAAAACTTTTAGTGGATTTCTACTTATTTTATTAAATATCATCTCCACCAAACAGGACAAGCTTGCATCTGTTATAGTTTTGGAGAAAAATGTGTTCATTTCATGTATGCGCGAAATGCCTTAAAAATGGCTTTAAAATGGATTTGGAGCATGGAGACGATTATCTCGGGATTGCAAGATAACCAAACAAAACTTTTAGTGGATTTCTACTTATTTTATTAAATATCATCTCCACCAAACAGGACAAGCTTGCATCTGTTATAGTTTTGGAGAAAAATGTGTTCATTTCATGTATGCGCGAAATGCCTTAAAAATGGCTTTAAAATGGATTTGGAGCATGGAGACGATTATCTCGGGATTGCAAGATAACCAAACAAAACTTTTAGTGGATTTCTACTTATTTTATTAAATATCATCTCCACCAAACAGGACAAGCTTGCATCTGTTATAGTTTTGGAGAAAAATGTGTTCATTTCATGTATGCGCGAAATGCCTTAAAAATGGCTTTAAAATGGATTTGGAGCATGGAGACGATTATCTCGGGATTGCAAGATAACCAAACAAAACTTTTAGTGGATTTCTACTTATTTTATTAAATATCATCTCCACCAAACAGGACAAGCTTGCATCTGTTATAGTTTTGGAGAAAAATGTGTTCATTTCATGTATGCGCGAAATGCCTTAAAAATGGCTTTAAAATGGATTTGGAGCATGGAGACGATTATCTCGGGATTGCAAGATAACCAAACAAAACTTTTAGTGGATTTCTACTTATTTTATTAAATATCATCTCCACCAAACAGGACAAGCTTGCATCTGTTATAGTTTTGGAGAAAAATGTGTTCATTTCATGTATGCGCGAAATGCCTTAAAAATGGCTTTAAAATGGATTTGGAGCATGGAGACGATTATCTCGGGATTGCAAGATAACCAAACAAAACTTTTAGTGGATTTCTACTTATTTTATTAAATATCATCTCCACCAAACAGGACAAGCTTGCATCTGTTATAGTTTTGGAGAAAAATGTGTTCATTTCATGTATGCGCGAAATGCCTTAAAAATGGCTTTAAAATGGATTTGGAGCATGGAGACGATTATCTCGGGATTGCAAGATAACCAAACAAAACTTTTAGTGGATTTCTACTTATTTTATTAAATATCATCTCCACCAAACAGGACAAGCTTGCATCTGTTATAGTTTTGGAGAAAAATGTGTTCATTTCATGTATGCGCGAAATGCCTTAAAAATGGCTTTAAAATGGATTTGGAGCATGGAGACGATTATCTCGGGATTGCAAGATAACCAAACAAAACTTTTAGTGGATTTCTACTTATTTTATTAAATATCATCTCCACCAAACAGGACAAGCTTGCATCTGTTATAGTTTTGGAGAAAAATGTGTTCATTTCATGTATGCGCGAAATGCCTTAAAAATGGCTTTAAAATGGATTTGGAGCATGGAGACGATTATCTCGGGATTGCAAGATAACCAAACAAAACTTTTAGTGGATTTCTACTTATTTTATTAAATATCATCTCCACCAAACAGGACAAGCTTGCATCTGTTATAGTTTTGGAGAAAAATGTGTTCATTTCATGTATGCGCGAAATGCCTTAAAAATGGCTTTAAAATGGATTTGGAGCATGGAGACGATTATCTCAGGGATTGCAAGATAACCAAACGAAAACTTTTAGTGGATTTCTACTTATTTTATTAAATATCATCTCCACCAAACAGGACAAGCTTGCATCTGTTATAGTTTTGGAGAAAAATGTGTTCATTTCATGTATGCGCGAAATGCCTTAAAAATGGCTTTAAAATGGATTTGGAGCATGGAGACGATTATCTCGGGATTGCAAGATAACCAAACAAAACTTTTAGTGGATTTCTACTTATTTTATTAAATATCATCTCCACCAAACAGGACAAGCTTGCATCTGTTATAGTTTTGGAGAAAAATGTGTTCATTTCATGTATGCGCGAAATGCCTTAAAAATGGCTTTAAAATGGATTTGGAGCATGGAGACGATTATCTCGGGATTGCAAGATAACCAAACAAAACTTTTAGTGGATTTCTACTTATTTTATTAAATATCATCTCCACCAAACAGGACAAGCTTGCATCTGTTATAGTTTTGGAGAAAAATGTGTTCATTTCATGTATGCGCGAAATGCCTTAAAAATGGCTTTAAAATGGATTTGGAGCATGGAGACGATTATCTCGGGATTGCAAGATAACCAAACAAAACTTTTAGTGGATTTCTACTTATTTTATTAAATATCATCTCCACCAAACAGGACAAGCTTGCATCTGTTATAGTTTTGGAGAAAAATGTGTTCATTTCATGTATGCGCGAAATGCCTTAAAAATGGCTTTAAAATGGATTTGGAGCATGGAGACGATTATCTCGGGATTGCAAGATAACCAAACAAAACTTTTAGTGGATTTCTACTTATTTTATTAAATATCATCTCCACCAAACAGGACAAGCTTGCATCTGTTATAGTTTTGGAGAAAAATGTGTTCATTTCATGTATGCGCGAAATGCCTTAAAAATGGCTTTAAAATGGATTTGGAGCATGGAGACGATTATCTCGGGATTGCAAGATAACCAAACAAAACTTTTAGTGGATTTCTACTTATTTTATTAAATATCATCTCCACCAAACAGGACAAGCTTGCATCTGTTATAGTTTTGGAGAAAAATGTGTTCATTTCATGTATGCGCGAAATGCCTTAAAAATGGCTTTAAAATGGATTTGGAGCATGGAGACGATTATCTCGGGATTGCAAGATAACCAAACAAAACTTTTAGTGGATTTCTACTTATTTTATTAAATATCATCTCCACCAAACAGGACAAGCTTGCATCTGTTATAGTTTTGGAGAAAAATGTGTTCATTTCATGTATGCGCGAAATGCCTTAAAAATGGCTTTAAAATGGATTTGGAGCATGGAGACGATTATCTCGGGATTGCAAGATAACCAAACAAAACTTTTAGTGGATTTCTACTTATTTTATTAAATATCATCTCCACCAAACAGGACAAGCTTGCATCTGTTATAGTTTTGGAGAAAAATGTGTTCATTTCATGTATGCGCGAAATGCCTTAAAAATGGCTTTAAAATGGATTTGGAGCATGGAGACGATTATCTCGGGATTGCAAGATAACCAAACAAAACTTTTAGTGGATTTCTACTTATTTTATTAAATATCATCTCCACCAAACAGGACAAGCTTGCATCTGTTATAGTTTTGGAGAAAAATGTGTTCATTTCATGTATGCGCGAAATGCCTTAAAAATGGCTTTAAAATGGATTTGGAGCATGGAGACGATTATCTCGGGATTGCAAGATAACCAAACAAAACTTTTAGTGGATTTCTACTTATTTTATTAAATATCATCTCCACCAAACAGGACAAGCTTGCATCTGTTATAGTTTTGGAGAAAAATGTGTTCATTTCATGTATGCGCGAAATGCCTTAAAAATGGCTTTAAAATGGATTTGGAGCATGGAGACGATTATCTCGGGATTGCAAGATAACCAAACAAAACTTTTAGTGGATTTCTACTTATTTTATTAAATATCATCTCCACCAAACAGGACAAGCTTGCATCTGTTATAGTTTTGGAGAAAAATGTGTTCATTTCATGTATGCGCGAAATGCCTTAAAAATGGCTTTAAAATGGATTTGGAGCATGGAGACGATTATCTCGGGATTGCAAGATAACCAAACAAAACTTTTAGTGGATTTCTACTTATTTTATTAAATATCATCTCCACCAAACAGGACAAGCTTGCATCTGTTATAGTTTTGGAGAAAAATGTGTTCATTTCATGTATGCGCGAAATGCCTTAAAAATGGCTTTAAAATGGATTTGGAGCATGGAGACGATTATCTCGGGATTGCAAGATAACCAAACAAAACTTTTAGTGGATTTCTACTTATTTTATTAAATATCATCTCCACCAAACAGGACAAGCTTGCATCTGTTATAGTTTTGGAGAAAAATGTGTTCATTTCATGTATGCGCGAAATGCCTTAAAAATGGCTTTAAAATGGATTTGGAGCATGGAGACGATTATCTCGGGATTGCAAGATAACCAAACAAAACTTTTAGTGGATTTCTACTTATTTTATTAAATATCATCTCCACCAAACAGGACAAGCTTGCATCTGTTATAGTTTTGGAGAAAAATGTGTTCATTTCATGTATGCGCGAAATGCCTTAAAAATGGCTTTAAAATGGATTTGGAGCATGGAGACGATTATCTCGGGATTGCAAGATAACCAAACAAAACTTTTAGTGGATTTCTACTTATTTTATTAAATATCATCTCCACCAAACAGGACAAGCTTGCATCTGTTATAGTTTTGGAGAAAAATGTGTTCATTTCATGTATGCGCGAAATGCCTTAAAAATGGCTTTAAAATGGATTTGGAGCATGGAGACGATTATCTCGGGATTGCAAGATAACCAAACAAAACTTTTAGTGGATTTCTACTTATTTTATTAAATATCATCTCCACCAAACAGGACAAGCTTGCATCTGTTATAGTTTTGGAGAAAAATGTGTTCATTTCATGTATGCGCGAAATGCCTTAAAAATGGCTTTAAAATGGATTTGGAGCATGGAGACGATTATCTCGGGATTGCAAGATAACCAAACAAAACTTTTAGTGGATTTCTACTTATTTTATTAAATATCATCTCCACCAAACAGGACAAGCTTGCATCTGTTATAGTTTTGGAGAAAAATGTGTTCATTTCATGTATGCGCGAAATGCCTTAAAAATGGCTTTAAAATGGATTTGGAGCATGGAGACGATTATCTCGGGATTGCAAGATAACCAAACAAAACTTTTAGTGGATTTCTACTTATTTTATTAAATATCATCTCCACCAAACAGGACAAGCTTGCATCTGTTATAGTTTTGGAGAAAAATGTGTTCATTTCATGTATGCGCGAAATGCCTTAAAAATGGCTTTAAAATGGATTTGGAGCATGGAGACGATTATCTCGGGATTGCAAGATAACCAAACAAAACTTTTAGTGGATTTCTACTTATTTTATTAAATATCATCTCCACCAAACAGGACAAGCTTGCATCTGTTATAGTTTTGGAGAAAAATGTGTTCATTTCATGTATGCGCGAAATGCCTTAAAAATGGCTTTAAAATGGATTTGGAGCATGGAGACGATTATCTCGGGATTGCAAGATAACCAAACAAAACTTTTAGTGGATTTCTACTTATTTTATTAAATATCATCTCCACCAAACAGGACAAGCTTGCATCTGTTATAGTTTTGGAGAAAAATGTGTTCATTTCATGTATGCGCGAAATGCCTTAAAAATGGCTTTAAAATGGATTTGGAGCATGGAGACGATTATCTCGGGATTGCAAGATAACCAAACAAAACTTTTAGTGGATTTCTACTTATTTTATTAAATATCATCTCCACCAAACAGGACAAGCTTGCATCTGTTATAGTTTTGGAGAAAAATGTGTTCATTTCATGTATGCGCGAAATGCCTTAAAAATGGCTTTAAAATGGATTTGGAGCATGGAGACGATTATCTCGGGATTGCAAGATAACCAAACAAAACTTTTAGTGGATTTCTACTTATTTTATTAAATATCATCTCCACCAAACAGGACAAGCTTGCATCTGTTATAGTTTTGGAGAAAAATGTGTTCATTTCATGTATGCGCGAAATGCCTTAAAAATGGCTTTAAAATGGATTTGGAGCATGGAGACGATTATCTCGGGATTGCAAGATAACCAAACAAAACTTTTAGTGGATTTCTACTTATTTTATTAAATATCATCTCCACCAAACAGGACAAGCTTGCATCTGTTATAGTTTTGGAGAAAAATGTGTTCATTTCATGTATGCGCGAAATGCCTTAAAAATGGCTTTAAAATGGATTTGGAGCATGGAGACGATTATCTCGGGATTGCAATATAACCAAACAAAACTTTTAGTGGATTTCTACTTATTTTATTAAATATCATCTCCACCAAACAGGACAAGCTTGCATCTGTTATAGTTTTGGAGAAAAATGTGTTCATTTCATGTATGCGCGAAATGCCTTAAAAATGGCTTTAAAATGGATTTGGAGCATGGAGACGATTATCTCGGGATTGCAAGATAACCAAACAAAACTTTTAGTGGATTTCTACTTATTTTATTAAATATCATCTCCACCAAACAGGACAAGCTTGCATCTGTTATAGTTTTGGAGAAAAATGTGTTCATTTCATGTATGCGCGAAATGCCTTAAAAATGGCTTTAAAATGGATTTGGAGCATGGAGACGATTATCTCGGGATTGCAAGATAACCAAACAAAACTTTTAGTGGATTTCTACTTATTTTATTAAATATCATCTCCACCAAACAGGACAAGCTTGCATCTGTTATAGTTTTGGAGAAAAATGTGTTCATTTCATGTATGCGCGAAATGCCTTAAAAATGGCTTTAAAATGGATTTGGAGCATGGAGACGATTATCTCGGGATTGCAAGATAACCAAACAAAACTTTTAGTGGATTTCTACTTATTTTATTAAATATCATCTCCACCAAACAGGACAAGCTTGCATCTGTTATAGTTTTGGAGAAAAATGTGTTCATTTCATGTATGCGCGAAATGCCTTAAAAATGGCTTTAAAATGGATTTGGAGCATGGAGACGATTATCTCGGGATTGCAAGATAACCAAACAAAACTTTTAGTGGATTTCTACTTATTTTATTAAATATCATCTCCACCAAACAGGACAAGCTTGCATCTGTTATAGTTTTGGAGAAAAATGTGTTCATTTCATGTATGCGCGAAATGCCTTAAAAATGGCTTTAAAATGGATTTGGAGCATGGAGACGATTATCTCGGGATTGCAATATAACCAAACAAAACTTTTAGTGGATTTCTACTTATTTTATTAAATATCATCTCCACCAAACAGGACAAGCTTGCATCTGTTATAGTTTTGGAGAAAAATGTGTTCATTTCATGTATGCGCGAAATGCCTTAAAAATGGCTTTAAAATGGATTTGGAGCATGGAGACGATTATCTCGGGATTGCAAGATAACCAAACAAAACTTTTAGTGGATTTCTACTTATTTTATTAAATATCATCTCCACCAAACAGGACAAGCTTGCATCTGTTATAGTTTTGGAGAAAAATGTGTTCATTTCATGTATGCGCGAAATGCCTTAAAAATGGCTTTAAAATGGATTTGGAGCATGGAGACGATTATCTCGGGATTGCAATATAACCAAACAAACCTTTTAGTGGATTTCTACTTATTTTATTAAATATCATCTCCACCAAACAGGACAAGCTTGCATCTGTTATAGTTTTGGAGAAAAATGTGTTCATTTCATGTATGCGCGAAATGCCTTAAAAATGGCTTTAAAATGGATTTGGAGCATGGAGACGATTATCTCGGGATTGCAAGATAACCAAACAAAACTTTTAGTGGATTTCTACTTATTTTATTAAATATCATCTCCACCAAACAGGACAAGCTTGCATCTGTTATAGTTTTGGAGAAAAATGTGTTCATTTCATGTATGCGCGAAATGCCTTAAAAATGTTTTTAAAATGGATTTGGAGCATGGAGACGATTATCTCGGGATTGCAAGATAACCAAACAAAACTTTTAGTGGATTTCTACTTATTTTATTAAATATCATCTCCACCAAACAGGACAAGCTTGCATCTGTTATAGTTTTGGAGAAAAATGTGTTCATTTCATGTATGCGCGAAATGCCTTAAAAATGGCTTTAAAATGGATTTGGAGCATGGAGACGATTATCTCGGGATTGCAAGATAACCAAACAAAACTTTTAGTGGATTTCTACTTATTTTATTAAATATCATCTCCACCAAACAGGACAAGCTTGCATCTGTTATAGTTTTGGAGAAAAATGTGTTCATTTCATGTATGCGCGAAATGCCTTAAAAATGGCTTTAAAATGGATTTGGAGCATGGAGACGATTATCTCGGGATTGCAATATAACCAAACAAAACTTTTAGTGGATTTCTACTTATTTTATTAAATATCATCTCCACCAAACAGGACAAGCTTGCATCTGTTATAGTTTTGGAGAAAAATGTGTTCATTTCATGTATGCGCGAAATGCCTTAAAAATGGCTTTAAAATGGATTTGGAGCATGGAGACGATTATCTCGGGATTGCAAGATAACCAAACAAAACTTTTAGTGGATTTCTACTTATTTTATTAAATATCATCTCCACCAAACAGGACAAGCTTGCATCTGTTATAGTTTTGGAGAAAAATGTGTTCATTTCATGTATGCGCGAAATGCCTTAAAAATGGCTTTAAAATGGATTTGGAGCATGGAGACGATTATCTCGGGATTGCAAGATAACCAAACAAAACTTTTAGTGGATTTCTACTTATTTTATTAAATATCATCTCCACCAAACAGGACAAGCTTGCATCTGTTATAGTTTTGGAGAAAAATGTGTTCATTTCATGTATGCGCGAAATGCCTTAAAAATGGCTTTAAAATGGATTTGGAGCATGGAGACGATTATCTCGGGATTGCAAGATAACCAAACAAAACTTTTAGTGGATTTCTACTTATTTTATTAAATATCATCTCCACCAAACAGGACAAGCTTGCATCTGTTATAGTTTTGGAGAAAAATGTGTTCATTTCATGTATGCGCGAAATGCCTTAAAAATGGCTTTAAAATGGATTTGGAGCATGGAGACGATTATCTCGGGATTGCAATATAACCAAACAAAACGTTTAGTGGATTTCTACTTATTTTATTAAATATCATCTCCACCAAACAGGACAAGCTTGCATCTGTTATAGTTTTGGAGAAAAATGTGTTCATTTCATGTATGCGCGAAATGCCTTAAAAATGGCTTTAAAATGGATTTGGAGCATGGAGACGATTATCTCGGGATTGCAAGATAACCAAACAAAACTTTTAGTGGATTTCTACTTATTTTATTAAATATCATCTCCACAAAACAGGACAAGCTTGCATCTGTTATAGTTTTGGAGAAAAATGTGTTCATTTCATGTATGCGCGAAATGCCTTAAAAATGGCTTTAAAATGGATTTGGAGCATGGAGACGATTATCTCGGGATTGCAAGATAACCAAACAAAACTTTTAGTGGATTTCTACTTATTTTATTAAATATCATCTCCACCAAACAGGACAAGCTTGCATCTGTTATAGTTTTGGAGAAAAATGTGTTCATTTCATGTATGCGCGAAATGCCTTAAAAATGGCTTTAAAATGGATTTGGAGCATGGAGACGATTATCTCGGGATTGCAAGATAACCAAACAAAACTTTTAGTGGATTTCTACTTATTTTATTAAATATCATCTCCACCAAACAGGACAAGCTTGCATCTGTTATAGTTTTGGAGAAAAATGTGTTCATTTCATGTATGCGCGAAATGCCTTAAAAATGGCTTTAAAATGGATTTGGAGCATGGAGACGATTATCTCGGGATTGCAAGATAACCAAACAAAACTTTTAGGGGATTTCTACTTATTTTATTAAATATCATCTCCACCAAACAGGACAAGCTTGCATCTGTTATAGTTTTGGAGAAAAATGTGTTCATTTCATGTATGCGCGAAATGCCTTAAAAATGGCTTTAAAATGGATTTGGAGCATGGAGACGATTATCTCGGGATTGCAATATAACCAAACAAAACTTTTAGTGGATTTCTACTTATTTTATTAAATATCATCTCCACCAAACAGGACAAGCTTGCATCTGTTATAGTTTTGGAGAAAAATGTGTTCATTTCATGTATGCGCGAAATGCCTTAAAAATGGCTTTAAAATGGATTTGGAGCATGGAGACGATTATCTCGGGATTGCAAGATAACCATACAAAACTTTTAGTGGATTTCTACTTATTTTATTAAATATCATCTCCACCAAACAGGACAAGCTTGCATCTGTTATAGTTTTGGAGAAAAATGTGTTCATTTCATGTATGCGCGAAATGCCTTAAAAATGGCTTTAAAATGGATTTGGAGCATGGAGACGATTATCTCGGGATTGCAAGATAACCAAACAAAACTTTTAGTGGATTTCTACTTATTCTATTAAATATCATCTCCACCAAACAGGACAAGCTTGCATCTGTTATAGTTTTGGAGAAAAATGTGTTCATTTCATGTATGCGCGAAATGCCTTAAAAATGGCTTTAAAATGGATTTGGAGCATGGAGACGATTATCTCGGGATTGCAAGATAACCAAACAAAACTTTTAGTGGATTTCTACTTATTTTATTAAATATCATCTCCACCAAACAGGACAAGCTTGCATCTGTTATAGTTTTGGAGAAAAATGTGTTCATTTCATGTATGCGCGAAATGCCTTAAAAATGGCTTTAAAATGGATTTGGAGCATGGAGACGATTATCTCGGGATTGCAAGATAACCAAACAAAACTTTTAGTGGATTTCTACTTATTTTATTAAATATCATCTCCACCAAACAGGACAAGCTTGCATCTGTTATAGTTTTGGAGAAAAATGTGTTCTATTCATGTATGCGCGAAATGCCTTAAAAATGGCTTTAAAATGGATTTGGAGCATGGAGACGATTATCTCGGGATTGCAAGATAACCAAACAAAACTTTTAGTGGATTTCTACTTATTTTATTAAATATCATCTCCACCAAACAGGACAAGCTTGCATGTGTTATAGTTTTGGAGAAAAATGTGTTCATTTCATGTATGCGCGAAATGCCTTAAAAATGGCTTTAAAATGGATTTGGAGCATGGAGACGATTATCTCGGGATTGCAAGATAACCAAACAAAACTTTTAGTGGATTTCTAATTATTTTATTAAATATCATCTCCACCAAACAGGACAAGCTTGCATCTGTTATAGTTTTGGAGAAAAATGTGTTCATTTCATGTATGCGCGAAATGCCTTAAAAATGGCTTTAAAATGGATTTGGAGCATGGAGACGATTATCTCGGGATTGCAAGATAACCAAACAAAACTTTTAGTGGATTTCTACTTATTTTATTAAATATCATCTCCACCAAACAGGACAAGCTTGCATCTGTTATAGTTTTGGAGAAAAATGTGTTCATTTCATGTATGCGCGAAATGCCTTAAAAATGGCTTTAAAATGGATTTGGAGCATGGAGACGATTATCTCGGGATTGCAATATAACCAAACAAAACTTTTAGTGGATTTCTACTTATTTTATTAAATATCATCTCCACCAAACAGGACAAGCTTGCATCTGTTATAGTTTTGGAGAAAAATGTGTTCATTTCATGTATGCGCGAAATGCCTTAAAAATGGCTTTAAAATGGATTTGGAGCATGGAGACGATTATCTCGGGATTGCAAGATAACCAAACAAAACTTTTAGTGGATTTCTACTTATTTTATTAAATATCTCCACCAAACAGGACAAGCTTGCATCTGTTATAGTTTTGGAGAAAAATGTGTTCATTTCATGTATGCGCGAAATGCCTTAAAAATGGCTTTAAAATGGATTTGGAGCATGGAGACGATTATCTCGGGATTGCAAGATAACCAAACAAAACTTTTAGTGGATTTCTACTTATTTTATTAAATATCATCTCCACCAAACAGGACAAGCTTGCATCTGTTATAGTTTTGGAGAAAAATGTGTTCATTTCATGTATGCGCGAAATGCCTTAAAAATGGCTTTAAAATGGATTTGGAGCATGGAGACGATTATCTCGGGATTGCAATATAACCAAACAAAACTTTTAGTGGATTTCTACTTATTTTATTAAATATCATCTCCACCAAACAGGACAAGCTTGCATCTGTTATAGTTTTGGAGAAAAATGTGTTCATTTCATGTATGCGCGAAATGCCTTAAAAATGGCTTTAAAATGGATTTGGAGCATGGAGACGATTATCTCGGGATTGCAAGATAACCAAACAAAACTTTTAGTGGATTTCTACTTATTTTATTAAATATCATCTCCACCAAACAGGACAAGCTTGCATCTGTTATAGTTTTGGAGAAAAATGTGTTCATTTCATGTATGCGCGAAATGCCTTAAAAATGGCTTTAAAATGGATTTGGAGCATGGAGACGATTATCTCGGGATTGCAAGATAACCAAACAAAACTTTTAGTGGATTTCTACTTATTTTATTAAATAGCATCTCCACCAAACAGGACAAGCTTGCATCTGTTATAGTTTTGGAGAAAAATGTGTTCATTTCATGTATGCGCGAAATGCCTTAAAAATGGCTTTAAAATGGATTTGGAGCATGGAGACGATTATCTCGGGATTGCAAGATAACCAAACAAAACTTTTAGTGGATTTCTACTTATTTTATTAAACATCATCTCCACCAAACAGGACAAGCTTGCATCTGTTATAGTTTTGGAGAAAAATGTGTTCATTTCATGTATGCGCGAAATGCCTTAAAAATGGCTTTAAAATGGATTTGGAGCATGGAGACGATTATCTCGGGATTGCAAGATAACCAAACAAAACTTTTAGTGGATTTCTACTTATTTTATTAAATATCATCTCCACCAAACAGGACAAGCTTGCATCTGTTATAGTTTTGGAGAAAAATGTGTTCATTTCATGTATGCGCGAAATGCCTTAAAAATGGCTTTAAAATGGATTTGGAGCATGGAGACGATTATCTCGGGATTGCAAGATAACCAAACAAAACTTTTAGTGGATTTCTACTTATTTTATTAAATATCATCTCCACCAAACAGGACAAGCTTGCATGTGTTATAGTTTTGGAGAAAAATGTGTTCATTTCATGTATGCGCAAAATGCCTTTGAAATGGCTTTAAAATGGATTTGGAGCATGGAGACGATTATCTCGGGATTGCAAGATAACCAAACAAAACTTTTAGTGGATTTCTACTTATTTTATTAAATATCATCTCCACCAAACAGGACAAGCTTGCATCTGTTAAAGTTTTGGAGAAAAATGTGTTCATTTCATGTATGCGCGAAATGCCTTAAAAATGGCTTTAAAATGGATTTGGAGCATGGAGACGATTATCTCGGGATTGCAAGATAACCAAACAAAACTTTTAGTGGTTTTCTACTTATTTTATTAAATATCATCTCCACCAAACAGGACAAGCTTGCATGTGTTATAGTTTTGGAGAAAAATGTGTTCATTTCATGTATGCGCAAAATGCCTTTGAAATGGCTTTAAAATGGATTTGGAGCATGGAGACGATTATCTCAGGATGGCAATATAAACAAACGAAACTTTTAGTAGATTTCTACTTATTTTATTAAATATGATCTCCACCAAACAGGACAAGCTTGCATCTGTTATAGTTTTGGAGAAAAATGTGTTCATTTCATGTATGCGCGAAATGCCTTAAAAATGGCTTTAAAATGGATTTGGAGCATGGAGACGATTATCTCGGGATTGCAAGATAACCAAACAAAACTTTTAGTGGATTTCTACTTATTTTATTAAATATCATCTCCACCAAACAGGACAAGCTTGCATCTGTTATAGTTTTGGAGAAAAATGTGTTCATTTCATGTATGCGCGAAATGCCTTAAAAATGGCTTTAAAATGGATTTGGAGCATGGAGACGATTATCTCGGGATTGCAAGATAACCGAACAAAACTTTTAGTGGATTTCTACTTATTTTATTAAATATCATCTCCACCAAACAGGACAAGCTTGCATCTGTTATAGTTTTGGAGAAAAATGTGTTCATTTCATGTATGCGCGAAATGCCTTAAAAATGGCTTTAAAATGGATTTGGAGCATGGAGACGATTATCTCGGGATTGCAAGATAACCAAACAAAACTTTTAGTGGATTTCTACTTATTTTATTAAATATCATCTCCACCAAACAGGACAAGCTTGCATCTGTTATAGTTTTGGAGAAAAATGTGTTCATTTCATGTATGCGCGAAATGCCTTAAAAATGGCTTTAAAATGGATTTGGAGCATGGAGACGATTATCTCGGGATTGCAAGATAACCAAACAAAACTTTTAGTGGATTTCTACTTATTTTATTAAATATCATCTCCACCAAACAGGACAAGCTTGCATCTGTTATAGTTTTGGAGAAAAATGTGTTCATTTCATGTATGCGCGAAATGCCTTAAAAATGGCTTTAAAATGGATTTGGAGCATGGAGACGATTATCTCGGGATTGCAAGATAACCAAACAAAACTTTTAGTGGATTTCTACTTATTTTATTAAATATCATCTCCACCAAACAGGACAAGCTTGCATCTGTTATAGTTTTAGAGAAAAATGTGTTCATTTCATGTATGCGCGAAATGCCTTAAAAATGGCTTTAAAATGGATTTGGAGCATGGAGACGATTATCTCGGGATTGCAAGATAACCAAACAAAACTTTTAGTGGATTTCTACTTATTTTATTAAATATCATCTCCACCAAACAGGACAAGCTTGCATGTGTTATACTTTTGGAGAAAAATGTGTTCATTTCATGTATGCGCAAAATGCCTTTGAAATGGCTTTAAAATGGATTTGGTGGATTTGGAGCATGGAGACGATTATCTCAGGATGGCAATATAAACAAACGAAACTTTTAGTAGATTTCTACTTATTTTATTAAATATTATCTCCACCAAACAGGACAAGCTTGCATCTGTTATAGTTTTGGAGAAAAATGTGTTCATTTCATGTATGCGCGAAATGCCTTAAAAATGGCTTTAAAATGGATTTGGAGCATGGAGACGATTATCTCGGGATTGCAAGATAACCAAACAAAACTTTTAGTGGATTTCTACTTATTTTATTAAATATCATCTCCACCAAACAGGACAAGCTTGCATCTGTTATAGTTTTGGAGAAAAATGTGTTCATTTCATGTATGCGCGAAATGCCTTAAAAATGGCTTTAAAATGGATTTGGAGCATGGAGACGATTATCTCGGGATTGCAAGATAACCAAACAAAACTTTTAGTGGATTTCTACTTATTTTATTAAATATCATCTCCACCAAACAGGACAAGCTTGCATGTGTTATAGTTTTGGAGAAAAATGTGTTCATTTCATGTATGCGCAAAATGCCTTTGAAATGGCTTTAAAATGGATTTGGAGCATGGAGACGATTATCTCAGGATGGCAATATAAACAAACGAAACTTTTAGTAGATTTCTACTTATTTTATTAAATATTATCTCCACCAAACAGGACAAGCTTGCATCTGTTATAGTTTTGGAGAAAAATGTGTTCATTTCATGTATGCGCGAAATGCCTTAAAAATGGCTTTAAAATGGATTTGGAGCATGGAGACGATTATCTCGGGATTGCAAGATAACCAAACAAAACTTTTAGTGGATTTCTACTTATTTTATTAAATATCATCTCCACCAAACAGGACAAGCTTGCATGTGTTATAGTTTTGGAGAAAAATGTGTTCATTTCATGTATGCGCAAAATGCCTTTGAAATGGCTTTAAAATGGATTTGGAGCATGGAGACGATTATCTCGGGATTGCAAGATAACCAAACAAAACTTTTAGTGGATTTCTACTTATTTTATTAAATATCATCTCCACCAAACAGGACAAGCTTGCATCTGTTATAGTTTTGGAGAAAAATGTGTTCATTTCATGTATGCGCAAAATGCCTTTGAAATGGCTTTAAAATGGATTTGGAGCATGGAGACGATTATCTCGGGATTGCAAGATAACCAAACAAAACTTTTAGTGGATTTCTACTTATTTTATTAAATATCATCTCCACCAAACAGGACAAGCTTGCATCTGTTATAGTTTTGGAGAAAAATGTGTTCATTTCATGTATGCGCGAAATGCCTTAAAAATGGCTTTAAAATGGATTTGGAGCATGGAGACGATTATCTCGGGATTGCAAGATAACCAAACAAAACTTTTAGTGGATTTCTACTTATTTTATTAAATATCATCTCCACCAAACAGGACAAGCTTGCATCTGTTATAGTTTTGGAGAAAAATGTGTTCATTTCATGTATGCGCGAAATGCCTTAAAAATGGCTTTAAAATGGATTTGGAGCATGGAGACGATTATCTCGGGATTGCAAGATAACCAAACAAAACTTTTAGTGGATTTCTACTTATTTTATTAAATATCATCTCCACCAAACAGGACAAGCTTGCATGTGTTATAGTTTTGGAGAAAAATGTGTTCATTTCATGTATGCGCAAAATGCCTTTGAAATGGCTTTAAAATGGATTTGGAGCATGGAGACGATTATCTCGGGATTGCAAGATAACCAAACAAAACTTTTAGTGGATTTCTACTTATTTTATTAAATATCATCTCCACCAAACAGGACAAGCTTGCATCTGTTATAGTTTTGGAGAAAAATGTGTTCATTTCATGTATGCGCGAAATGCCTTAAAAATGGCTTTAAAATGGATTTGGAGCATGGAGACGATTATCTCGGGATTGCAAGATAACCAAACAAAACTTTTAGTGGATTTCTACTTATTTTATTAAATATCATCTCCACCAAACAGGACAAGCTTGCATCTGTTATAGTTTTGGAGAAAAATGTGTTCATTTCATGTATGCGCGAAATGCCTTAAAAATGGCTTTAAAATGGATTTGGAGCATGGAGACGATTATCTCGGGATTGCAAGATAACCAAACAAAACTTTTAGTGGATTTCTACTTATTTTATTAAATATCATCTCCACCAAACAGGACAAGCTTGCATCTGTTATAGTTTTGGAGAAAAATGTGTTCATTTCATGTATGCGCGAAATGCCTTAAAAATGGCTTTAAAATGGATTTGGAGCATGGAGACGATTATCTCGGGATTGCAAGATAACCAAACAAAACTTTTAGTGGATTTCTACTTATTTTATTAAATAGCATCTCCACCAAACAGGACAAGCTTGCATCTGTTATAGTTTTGGAGAAAAATGTGTTCATTTCATGTATGCGCGAAATGCCTTAAAAATGGCTTTAAAATGGATTTGGAGCATGGAGACGATTATCTCGGGATTGCAAGATAACCAAACAAAACTTTTAGTGGATTTCTACTTATTTTATTAAATATCATCTCCACCAAACAGGACAAGCTTGCATCTGTTATAGTTTTGGAGAAAAATGTGTTCATTTCATGTATGCGCGAAATGCCTTAAAAATGGCTTTAAAATGGATTTGGAGCATGGAGACGATTATCTCGGGATTGCAAGATAACCAAACAAAACTTTTAGTGGATTTCTACTTATTTTATTAAATATCATCTCCACCAAACAGGACAAGCTTGCATCTGTTATAGTTTTGGAGAAAAATGTGTTCATTTCATGTATGCGCGAAATGCCTTAAAAATGGCTTTAAAATGGATTTGGAGCATGGAGACGATTATCTCGGGATTGCAAGATAACCAAACAAAACTTTTAGTGGATTTCTACTTATTTTATTAAATATCATCTCCACCAAACAGGACAAGCTTGCATGTGTTATAGTTTTGGAGAAAAATGTGTTCATTTCATGTATGCGCAAAATGCCTTTGAAATGGCTTTAAAATGGATTTGGAGCATGGAGACGATTATCTCGGGATTGCAAGATAACCAAACAAAACTTTTAGTGGATTTCTACTTATTTTATTAAATATCATCTCCACCAAACAGGACAAGCTTGCATCTGTTAAAGTTTTGGAGAAAAATGTGTTCATTTCATGTATGCGCGAAATGCCTTAAAAATGGCTTTAAAATGGATTTGGAGCATGGAGACGATTATCTCGGGATTGCAAGATAACCAAACAAAACTTTTAGTGGTTTTCTACTTATTTTATTAAATATCATCTCCACCAAACAGGACAAGCTTGCATGTGTTATAGTTTTGGAGAAAAATGTGTTCATTTCATGTATGCGCAAAATGCCTTTGAAATGGCTTTAAAATGGATTTGGAGCATGGAGACGATTATCTCAGGATGGCAATATAAACAAACGAAACTTTTAGTAGATTTCTACTTATTTTATTAAATATGATCTCCACCAAACAGGACAAGCTTGCATCTGTTATAGTTTTGGAGAAAAATGTGTTCATTTCATGTATGCGCGAAATGCCTTAAAAATGGCTTTAAAATGGATTTGGAGCATGGAGACGATTATCTCGGGATTGCAAGATAACCAAACAAAACTTTTAGTGGATTTCTACTTATTTTATTAAATATCATCTCCACCAAACAGGACAAGCTTGCATCTGTTATAGTTTTGGAGAAAAATGTGTTCATTTCATGTATGCGCGAAATGCCTTAAAAATGGCTTTAAAATGGATTTGGAGCATGGAGACGATTATCTCGGGATTGCAAGATAACCGAACAAAACTTTTAGTGGATTTCTACTTATTTTATTAAATATCATCTCCACCAAACAGGACAAGCTTGCATCTGTTATAGTTTTGGAGAAAAATGTGTTCATTTCATGTATGCGCGAAATGCCTTAAAAATGGCTTTAAAATGGATTTGGAGCATGGAGACGATTATCTCGGGATTGCAAGATAACCAAACAAAACTTTTAGTGGATTTCTACTTATTTTATTAAATATCATCTCCACCAAACAGGACAAGCTTGCATCTGTTATAGTTTTGGAGAAAAATGTGTTCATTTCATGTATGCGCGAAATGCCTTAAAAATGGCTTTAAAATGGATTTGGAGCATGGAGACGATTATCTCGGGATTGCAAGATAACCAAACAAAACTTTTAGTGGATTTCTACTTATTTTATTAAATATCATCTCCACCAAACAGGACAAGCTTGCATCTGTTATAGTTTTGGAGAAAAATGTGTTCATTTCATGTATGCGCGAAATGCCTTAAAAATGGCTTTAAAATGGATTTGGAGCATGGAGACGATTATCTCGGGATTGCAAGATAACCAAACAAAACTTTTAGTGGATTTCTACTTATTTTATTAAATATCATCTCCACCAAACAGGACAAGCTTGCATCTGTTATAGTTTTAGAGAAAAATGTGTTCATTTCATGTATGCGCGAAATGCCTTAAAAATGGCTTTAAAATGGATTTGGAGCATGGAGACGATTATCTCGGGATTGCAAGATAACCAAACAAAACTTTTAGTGGATTTCTACTTATTTTATTAAATATCATCTCCACCAAACAGGACAAGCTTGCATGTGTTATACTTTTGGAGAAAAATGTGTTCATTTCATGTATGCGCAAAATGCCTTTGAAATGGCTTTAAAATGGATTTGGTGGATTTGGAGCATGGAGACGATTATCTCAGGATGGCAATATAAACAAACGAAACTTTTAGTAGATTTCTACTTATTTTATTAAATATTATCTCCACCAAACAGGACAAGCTTGCATCTGTTATAGTTTTGGAGAAAAATGTGTTCATTTCATGTATGCGCGAAATGCCTTAAAAATGGCTTTAAAATGGATTTGGAGCATGGAGACGATTATCTCGGGATTGCAAGATAACCAAACAAAACTTTTAGTGGATTTCTACTTATTTTATTAAATATCATCTCCACCAAACAGGACAAGCTTGCATCTGTTATAGTTTTGGAGAAAAATGTGTTCATTTCATGTATGCGCGAAATGCCTTAAAAATGGCTTTAAAATGGATTTGGAGCATGGAGACGATTATCTCGGGATTGCAAGATAACCAAACAAAACTTTTAGTGGATTTCTACTTATTTTATTAAATATCATCTCCACCAAACAGGACAAGCTTGCATGTGTTATAGTTTTGGAGAAAAATGTGTTCATTTCATGTATGCGCAAAATGCCTTTGAAATGGCTTTAAAATGGATTTGGAGCATGGAGACGATTATCTCAGGATGGCAATATAAACAAACGAAACTTTTAGTAGATTTCTACTTATTTTATTAAATATTATCTCCACCAAACAGGACAAGCTTGCATCTGTTATAGTTTTGGAGAAAAATGTGTTCATTTCATGTATGCGCGAAATGCCTTAAAAATGGCTTTAAAATGGATTTGGAGCATGGAGACGATTATCTCGGGATTGCAAGATAACCAAACAAAACTTTTAGTGGATTTCTACTTATTTTATTAAATATCATCTCCACCAAACAGGACAAGCTTGCATCTGTTATAGTTTTGGAGAAAAATGTGTTCATTTCATGTATGCGCGAAATGCCTTAAAAATGGCTTTAAAATGGATTTGGAGCATGAAGACGATTATCTCGGGATTGCAATATAACCAAACAAAACTTTTAGTGGATTTCTACTTATTTTATTAAATATCATCTCCACCAAACAGGACAAGCTTGCATCTGTTATAGTTTTGGAGAAAAATGTGTTCATTTCATGTATGCGCGAAATGCCTTAAAAATGGCTTTAAAATGGATTTGGAGCATGGAGACGATTATCTCGGGATTGCAAGATAACCAAACAAAACTTTTAGTGGATTTCTACTTATTTTATTAAATATCATCTCCACCAAACAGGACAAGCTTGCATCTGTTATAGTTTTGGAGAAAAATGTGTTCATTTCATGTATGCGCGAAATGCCTTAAAAATGGCTTTAAAATGGATTTGGAGCATGGAGACGATTATCTCGGGATTGCAAGATAACCAAACAAAACTTTTAGTGGATTTCTACTTATTTTATTAAATATCATCTCCACCAAACAGGACAAGCTTGCATCTGTTATAGTTTTGGAGAAAAATGTGTTCATTTCATGTATGCGCGAAATGCCTTAAAAATGGCTTTAAAATGGATTTGGAGCATGGAGACGATTATCTCGGGATTGCAATATAACCAAACAAAACTTTTAGTGGATTTCTACTTATTTTATTAAATATCATCTCCACCAAACAGGACAAGCTTGCATCTGTTATAGTTTTGGAGAAAAATGTGTTCATTTCATGTATGCGCGAAATGCCTTAAAAATGGCTTTAAAATGGATTTGGAGCATGGAGACGATTATCTCGGGATTGCAAGATAACCAAACAAAACTTTTAGTGGATTTCTACTTGTTTTATTAAATATCATCTCCACCAAACAGGACAAGCTTGCATCTGTTATAGTTTTGGAGAAAAATGTGTTCATTTCATGTATGCGCGAAATGCCTTAAAAATGGCTTTAAAATGGATTTGGAGCATGGAGACGATTATCTCGGGATTGCAAGATAACCAAATAAAACTTTTAGTGGATTTCTACTTATTTTATTAAATATCATCTCCACCAAACAGGACAAGCTTGCATCTGTTATAGTTTTGGAGAAAAATGTGTTCATTTCATGTATGCGCGAAATGCCTTAAAAATGGCTTTAAAATGGATTTGGAGCATGGAGACGATTATCTCGGGATTGCAAGATAACCGAACAAAACTTTTAGTGGATTTCTACTTATTTTATTAAATATCATCTCCACCAAACAGGACAAGCTTGCATCTGTTATAGTTTTGGAGAAAAATGTGTTCATTTCATGTATGCGCGAAATGCCTTAAAAATGGCTTTAAAATGGATTTGGAGCATGGAGACGATTATCTCGGGATTGCAAGATAACCAAACAAAACTTTTAGTGGATTTCTACTTATTTTATTAAATATCATCTCCACCAAACAGGACAAGCTTGCATCTGTTATAGTTTTGGAGAAAAATGTGTTCATTTCATGTATGCGCGAAATGCCTTAAAAATGGCTTTAAAATGGATTTGGAGCATGGAGACGATTATCTCGGGATTGCAAGATAACCAAACAAAACTTTTAGTGGATTTCTACTTATTTTATTAAATATCATCTCCACCAAACAGGACAAGCTTGCATCTGTTATAGTTTTGGAGAAAAATGTGTTCATTTCATGTATGCGCGAAATGCCTTAAAAATGGCTTTAAAATGGATTTGGAGCATGGAGACGATTATCTCGGGATTGCAAGATAACCAAACAAAACTTTTAGTGGATTTCTACTTATTTTATTAAATATCATCTCCACCAAACAGGACAAGCTTGCATCTGTTATAGTTTTAGAGAAAAATGTGTTCATTTCATGTATGCGCGAAATGCCTTAAAAATGGCTTTAAAATGGATTTGGAGCATGGAGACGATTATCTCGGGATTGCAAGATAACCAAACAAAACTTTTAGTGGATTTCTACTTATTTTATTAAATATCATCTCCACCAAACAGGACAAGCTTGCATGTGTTATAGTTTTGGAGAAAAATGTGTTCATTTCATGTATGCGCAAAATGCCTTTGAAATGGCTTTAAAATGGATTTGGAGCATGGAGACGATTATCTCAGGATGGCAATATAAACAAACGAAACTTTTAGTAGATTTCTACTTATTTTATTAAATATTATCTCCACCAAACAGGACAAGCTTGCATCTGTTATAGTTTTGGAGAAAAATGTGTTCATTTCATGTATGCGCGAAATGCCTTAAAAATGGCTTTAAAATGGATTTGGAGCATGGAGACGATTATCTCGGGATTGCAAGATAACCAAACAAAACTTTTAGTGGATTTCTACTTATTTTATTAAATATCATCTCCACCAAACAGGACAAGCTTGCATCTGTTATAGTTTTGGAGAAAAATGTGTTCATTTCATGTATGCGCGAAAAGCCTTAAAAATGGCTTTAAAATGGATTTGGAGCATGGAGACGATTATCTCGGGATTGCAAGATAACCAAACAAAACTTTTAGTGGATTTCTACTTATTTTATTAAATATCATCTCCACCAAACAGGACAAGCTTGCATGTGTTATAGTTTTGGAGAAAAATGTGTTCATTTCATGTATGCGCAAAATGCCTTTGAAATGGCTTTAAAATGGATTTGGAGCATGGAGACGATTATCTCAGGATGGCAATATAAACAAACGAAACTTTTAGTAGATTTCTACTTATTTTATTAAATATTATCTCCACCAAACAGGACAAGCTTGCATCTGTTATAGTTTTGGAGAAAAATGTGTTCATTTCATGTATGCGCGAAATGCCTTAAAAATGGCTTTAAAATGGATTTGGAGCATGGAGACGATTATCTCGGGATTGCAAGATAACCAAACAAAACTTTTAGTGGATTTCTACTTATTTTATTAAATATCATCTCCACCAAACAGGACAAGCTTGCATCTGTTATAGTTTTGGAGAAAAATGTGTTCATTTCATGTATGCGCGAAATGCCTTAAAAATGGCTTTAAAATGGATTTGGAGCATGGAGACGATTATCTCGGGATTGCAAGATAACCAAACAAAACTTTTAGTGGATTTCTACTTATTTTATTAAATATCATCTCCACCAAACAGGACAAGCTTGCATCTGTTATAGTTTTGGAGAAAAATGTGTTCATTTCATGTATGCGCGAAATGCCTTAAAAATGGCTTTAAAATGGATTTGGAGCATGGAGACGATTATCTCGGGATTGCAAGATAACCAAACAAAACTTTTAATGGATTTCTACTTATTTTATTAAATATCATCTCCACCAAACAGGACAAGCTTGCATCTGTTATAGTTTTGGAGAAAAATGTGTTCATTTCATGTATGCGCGAAATGCCTTAAAAATGGCTTTAAAATGGATTTGGAGCATGGAGACGATTATCTCGGGATTGCAAGATAACCAAACAAAACTTTTAGTGGATTTCTACTTATTTTATTAAATATCATCTCCACCAAACAGGACAAGCTTGCATGTGTTATAGTTTTGGAGAAAAATGTGTTCATTTCATGTATGCGCAAAATGCCTTTGAAATGGCTTTAAAATGGATTTGGAGCATGGAGACGATTATCTCGGGATTGCAAGATAACCAAACAAAACTTTTAGTGGATTTCTACTTATTTTATTAAATATCATCTCCACCAAACAGGACAAGCTTGCATCTGTTATAGTTTTGGAGAAAAATGTGTTCATTTCATGTATGCGCGAAATGCCTTAAAAATGGCTTTAAAATGGATTTGGAGCATGGAGACGATTATCTTGGGATTGCAAGATAACCAAACAAAACTTTTAGTGGTTTTCTACTTATTTTATTAAATATCATCTCCACCAAACAGGACAAGCTTGCATGTGTTATAGTTTTGGAGAAAAATGTGTTCATTTCATGTATGCGCAAAATGCCTTTGAAATGGCTTTAAAATGGATTTGGAGCATGGAGACGATTATCTCGGGATTGCAAGATAACCAAACAAAACTTTTAGTGGATTTCTACTTATTTTATTAAATATCATCTCCACCAAACAGGACAAGCTTGCATCTGTTATAGTTTTGGAGAAAAATGTGTTCATTTCATGTATGCGCGAAATGCCTTAAAAATGGCTTTAAAATGGATTTGGAGCATGGAGACGATTATCTCGGGATTGCAAGATAACCAAACAAAACTTTTAGTGGATTTCTACTTATTTTATTAAATATCATCTCCACCAAACAGGACAAGCTTGCATCTGTTATAGTTTTGGAGAAAAATGTGTTCATTTCATGTATGCGCGAAATGCCTTAAAAATGGCTTTAAAATGGATTTGGAGCATGGAGACGATTATCTCGGGATTGCAAGATAACCAAACAAAACTTTTAGTGGATTTCTACTTATTTTATTAAATATCATCTCCACCAAACAGGACAAGCTTGCATGTGTTATAGTTTTGGAGAAAAATGTGTTCATTTCATGTATGCGCAAAATGCCTTTGAAATGGCTTTAAAATGGATTTGGAGCATGGAGACGATTATCTCGGGATTGCAAGATAACCAAACAAAACTTTTAGTGGATTTCTACTTATTTTATTAAATATCATCTCCACCAAACAGGACAAGCTTGCATCTGTTATAGTTTTGGAGAAAAATGTGTTCATTTCATGTATGCGCGAAATGCCTTAAAAATGGCTTTAAAATGGATTTGGAGCATGGAGACGATTATCTCGGGATTGCAAGATAACCAAACAAAACTTTTAGTGGATTTCTACTTATTTTATTAAATATCATCTCCACCAAACAGGACAAGCTTGCATCTGTTATAGTTTTGGAGAAAAATGTGTTCATTTCATGTATGCGCGAAATGCCTTAAAAATGGCTTTAAAATGGATTTGGAGCATGGAGACGATTATCTCGGGATTGCAAGATAACCAAACAAAACTTTTAGTGGATTTCTACTTATTTTATTAAATATCATCTCCACCAAACAGGACAAGCTTGCATCTGTTATAGTTTTGGAGAAAAATGTGTTCATTTCATGTATGCGCGAAATGCCTTAAAAATGGCTTTAAAATAGATTTGGAGCATGGAGACGATTATCTCGGGATTGCAAGATAACCAAACAAAACTTTTAGTGGATTTCTACTTATTTTATTAAATATCATCTCCACCAAACAGGACAAGCTTGCATCTGTTATAGTTTTGGAGAAAAATGTGTTCATTTCATGTATGCGCGAAATGCCTTAAAAATGGCTTTAAAATGGATTTGGAGCATGGAGACGATTATCTCGGGATTGCAAGATAACCAAACAAAACTTTTAGTGGATTTCTACTTATTTTATTAAATATCATCTCCACCAAACAGGACAAGCTTGCATCTGTTATAGTTTTGGAGAAAAATGTGTTCATTTCATGTATGCGCGAAATGCCTTAAAAATGGCTTTAAAATGGATTTGGAGCATGGAGACGATTATCTCGGGATTGCAAGATAACCAAACAAAACTTTTAGTGGATTTCTACTTATTTTATTAAATATCATCTCCACCAAACAGGACAAGCTTGCATGTGTTATAGTTTTGGAGAAAAATGTGTTCATTTCATGTATGCGCAAAATGCCTTTGAAATGGCTTTAAAATGGATTTGGAGCATGGAGACGATTATCTCGGGATTGCAAGATAACCAAACAAAACTTTTAGTGGATTTCTACTTATTTTATTAAATATCATCTCCACCAAACAGGACAAGCTTGCATCTGTTATAGTTTTGGAGAAAAATGTGTTCATTTCATGTATGCGCGAAATGCCTTAAAAATGGCTTTAAAATGGATTTGGAGCATGGAGACGATTATCTCGGGATTGCAAGATAACCAAACAAAACTTTTAGTGGTTTTCTACTTATTTTATTAAATATCATCTCCACCAAACAGGACAAGCTTGCATGTGTTATAGTTTTGGAGAAAAATGTGTTCATTTCATGTATGCGCAAAATGCCTTTGAAATGGCTTTAAAATGGATTTGGAGCATGGAGACGATTATCTCAGGATGGCAATATAAACAAACGAAACTTTTAGTAGATTTCTACTTATTTTATTAAATATGATCTCCACCAAACAGGACAAGCTTGCATCTGTTATAGTTTTGGAGAAAAATGTGTTCATTTCATGTATGCGCGAAATGCCTTAAAAATGGCTTTAAAATGGATTTGGAGCATGGAGACGATTATCTCGGGATTGCAAGATAACCAAACAAAACTTTTAGTGGATTTCTACTTATTTTATTAAATATCATCTCCACCAAACAGGACAAGCTTGCATCTGTTATAGTTTTAGAGAAAAATGTGTTCATTTCATGTATGCGCGAAATGCCTTAAAAATGGCTTTAAAATGGATTTGGAGCATGGAGACGATTATCTCGGGATTGCAAGATAACCAAACAAAACTTTTAGTGGATTTCTACTTATTTTATTAAATATCATCTCCACCAAACAGGACAAGCTTGCATGTGTTATACTTTTGGAGAAAAATGTGTTCATTTCATGTATGCGCAAAATGCCTTTGAAATGGCTTTAAAATGGATTTGGAGCATGGAGACGATTATCTCAGGATGGCAATATAAACAAACGAAACTTTTAGTAGATTTCTACT
Source organism: Anomaloglossus baeobatrachus (assembly GCF_048569485.1). Classification (NCBI taxonomy): domain Eukaryota; kingdom Metazoa; phylum Chordata; class Amphibia; order Anura; family Aromobatidae; genus Anomaloglossus; species Anomaloglossus baeobatrachus. Next base: position 27,273 of record NW_027442912.1, read on the forward strand.
TATTTTATTAAATATTATCTCCACCAAACAGGACAAGCTTGCATCTGTTATAGTTTTGGAGAAAAATGTGTTCATTTCATGTATGCGCGAAATGCCTTAAAAATGGCTTTAAAATGGATTTGGAGCATGGAGACGATTATCTCGGGATTGCAAGATAACCAAACAAAACTTTTAGTGGATTTCTACTTATTTTATTAAATATCATCTCCACCAAACAGGACAAGCTTGCATCTGTTATAGTTTTGGAGAAAAATGTGTTCATTTCATGTATGCGCGAAATGCCTTAAAAATAACTTTAAAATGGATTTGGAGAATGGAGACGATTATCTCGGGATTGCAAGATAACCAAACAAAACTTTTAGTGGATTTCTACTTATTTTATTAAATATCATCTCCACCAAACAGGACAAGCTTGCATGTGTTATAGTTTTGGAGAAAAATGTGTTCATTTCATGTATGCGCAAAATGCCTTTGAAATGGCTTTAAAATGGATTTGGAGCATGGAGACGATTATCTCAGTATGGCAATATAAACAAACGAAACTTTTAGTAGATTTCTACTTATTTTATTAAATATTATCTCCACCAAACAGGACAAGCTTGCATCTGTTATAGTTTTGGAGAAAAATGTGTTCATTTCATGTATGCGCGAAATGCCTTAAAAATGGCTTTAAAATGGATTTGGAGCATGGAGACGATTATCTCGGGATTGCAAGATAACCAAACAAAACTTTTAGTGGATTTCTACTTATTTTATTAAATATCATCTCCACCAAACAGGACAAGCTTGCATCTGTTATAGTTTTGGAGAAAAATGTGTTCATTTCATGTATGCGCGAAATGCCTTAAAAATGGCTTTAAAATGGATTTGGAGCATGAAGACGATTATCTCGGGATTGCAATATAACCAAACAAAACTTTTAGTGGATTTCTACTTATTTTATTAAATATCATCTCCACCAAACAGGACAAGCTTGCATCTGTTATAGTTTTGGAGAAAAATGTGTTCATTTCATGTATGCGCGAAATGCCTTAAAAATGGCTTTAAAATGGATTTGGAGCATGGAGACGATTATCTCGGGATTGCAAGATAACCAAACAAAACTTTTAGTGGATTTCTACTTATTTTATTAAATATCATCTCCACCAAACAGGACAAGCTTGCATCTGTTATAGTTTTGGAGAAAAATGTGTTCATTTCATGTATGCGCGAAATGCCTTAAAAATGGCTTTAAAATGGATTTGGAGCATGGAGACGATTATCTCGGGATTGCAAGATAACCAAACAAAACTTTTAGTGGATTTCTACTTATTTTATTAAATATCATCTCCACCAAACAGGACAAGCTTGCATCTGTTATAGTTTTGGAGAAAAATGTGTTCATTTCATGTATGCGCGAAATGCCTTAAAAATGGCTTTAAAATGGATTTGGAGCATGGAGACGATTATCTCGGGATTGCAAGATAACCAAACAAAACTTTTAGTGGATTTCTACTTATTTTATTAAATATCATCTCCACCAAACAGGACAAGCTTGCATCTGTTATAGTTTTGGAGAAAAATGTGTTCATTTCATGTATGCGCGAAATGCCTTAAAAATGGCTTTAAAATGGATTTGGAGCATGGAGACGATTATCTCGGGATTGCAAGATAACCAAATAAAACTTTTAGTGGATTTCTACTTATTTTATTAAATATCATCTCCACCAAACAGGACAAGCTTGCATCTGTTATAGTTTTGGAGAAAAATGTGTTCATTTCATGTATGCGCGAAATGCCTTAAAAATGGCTTTAAAATGGATTTGGAGCATGGAGACGATTATCTCGGGATTGCAAGATAACCAAACAAAACTTTTAGTGGATTTCTACTTATTTTATTAAATATCATCTCCACCAAACAGGACAAGCTTGCATCTGTTATAGTTTTGGAGAAAAATGTGTTCATTTCATGTATGCGCGAAATGCCTTAAAAATGGCTTTAAAATGGATTTGGAGCATGGAGACGATTATCTCGGGATTGCAAGATAACCAAACAAAACTTTTAGTGGATTTCTACTTATTTTATTAAATATCATCTCCACCAAACAGGGCAAGCTTGCATCTGTTATAGTTTTGGAGAAAAATGTGTTCATTTCATGTATGCGCGAAATGCCTTAAAAATGGCTTTAAAATGGATTTGGAGCATGGAGACGATTATCTCGGGATTGCAAGATAACCAAACAAAACTTTTAGTGGATTTCTACTTATTTTATTAAATATCATCTCCACCAAACAGGACAAGCTTGCATCTGTTATAGTTTTGGAGAAAAATGTGTTCATTTCATGTATGCGCGAAATGCCTTAAAAATGGCTTTAAAATGGATTTGGAGCATGGAGACGATTATCTCGGGATTGCAAGATAACCGAACAAAACTTTTAGTGGATTTCTACTTATTTTATTAAATATCATCTCCACCAAACAGGACAAGCTTGCATCTGTTATAGTTTTGGAGAAAAATGTGTTCATTTCATGTATGCGCGAAATGCCTTAAAAATGGCTTTAAAATGGATTTGGAGCATGGAGACGATTATCTCGGGATTGCAAGATAACCAAACAAAACTTTTAGTGGATTTCTACTTATTTTATTAAATATAATCTCCACCAAACAGGACAAGCTTGCATCTGTTATAGTTTTGGAGAAAAATGTGTTCATTTCATGTATGCGCGAAATGCCTTAAAAATGGCTTTAAAATGGATTTGGAGCATGGAGACGATTATCTCGGGATTGCAAGATAACCAAACAAAACTTTTAGTGGATTTCTACTTATTTTATTAAATATCATCTCCACCAAACAGGACAAGCTTGCATCTGTTATAGTTTTGGAGAAAAATGTGTTCATTTCATGTATGCGCGAAATGCCTTAAAAATGGCTTTAAAATGGATTTGGAGCATGGAGACGATTATCTCGGGATTGCAAGATAACCAAACAAAACTTTTAGTGGATTTCTACTTATTTTATTAAATATCATCTCCACCAAACAGGACAAGCTTGCATCTGTTATAGTTTTAGAGAAAAATGTGTTCATTTCATGTATGCGCGAAATGCCTTAAAAATGGCTTTAAAATGGATTTGGAGCATGGAGACGATTATCTCGGGATTGCAAGATAACCAAACAAAACTTTTAGTGGATTTCTACTTATTTTATTAAATATCATCTCCACCAAACAGGACAAGCTTGCATGTGTTATAGTTTTGGAGAAAAATGTGTTCATTTCATGTATGCGCAAAATGCCTTTGAAATGGCTTTAAAATGGATTTGGAGCATGGAGACGATTATCTCAGGATGGCAATATAAACAAACGAAACTTTTAGTAGATTTCTACTTATTTTATTAAATATTATCTCCACCAAACAGGACAAGCTTGCATCTGTTATAGTTTTGGAGAAAAATGTGTTCATTTCATGTATGCGCGAAATGCCTTAAAAATGGCTTTAAAATGGATTTGGAGCATGGAGACGATTATCTCGGGATTGCAAGATAACCAAACAAAACTTTTAGTGGATTTCTACTTATTTTATTAAATATCATCTCCACCAAACAGGACAAGCTTGCATCTGTTATAGTTTTGGAGAAAAATGTGTTCATTTCATGTATGCGCGAAATGCCTTAAAAATGGCTTTAAAATGGATTTGGAGCATGGAGACGATTATCTCGGGATTGCAAGATAACCAAACAAAACTTTTAGTGGATTTCTACTTATTTTATTAAATATCATCTCCACCAAACAGGACAAGCTTGCATGTGTTATAGTTTTGGAGAAAAATGTGTTCATTTCATGTATGCGCAAAATGCCTTTGAAATGGCTTTAAAATGGATTTGGAGCATGGAGACGATTATCTCAGGATGGCAATATAAACAAACGAAACTTTTAGTAGATTTCTACTTATTTTATTAAATATTATCTCCACCAAACAGGACAAGCTTGCATCTGTTATAGTTTTGGAGCAAAAAGTGTTCATTTCATGTATGCGCGAAATGCCTTAAAAATGGCTTTAAAATGGATTTGGAGCATGGAGACGATTATCTCGGGATTGCAAGATAACCAAACAAAACTTTTAGTGGATTTCTACTTATTTTATTAAATATCATCTCCACCAAACAGGACAAGCTTGCATCTGTTATAGTTTTGGAGAAAAATGTGTTCATTTCATGTATGCGCGAAATGCCTTAAAAATGGCTTTAAAATGGATTTGGAGCATGAAGACGATTATCTCGGGATTGCAATATAACCAAACAAAACTTTTAATGGATTTCTACTTATTTTATTAAATATCATCTCCACCAAACAGGACAAGCTTGCATCTGTTATAGTTTTGGAGAAAAATGTGTTCATTTCATGTATGCGCGAAATGCCTTAAAAATGGCTTTAAAATGGATTTGGAGCATGGAGACGATTATCTCGGGATTGCAAGATAACCAAACAAAACTTTTAGTGGATTTCTACTTATTTTATTAAATATCATCTCCACCAAACAGGACAAGCTTGCATCTGTTATAGTTTTGGAGAAAAATGTGTTCATTTCATGTATGCGCGAAATGCCTTAAAAATGGCTTTAAAATGGATTTGGAGCATGGAGACGATTATCTCGGGATTGCAAGATAACCAAACAAACTTTTAATGGATTTCTACTTATTTTATTAAATATCATCTCCACCAAACAGGACAAGCTTGCATCTGTTATAGTTTTGGAGAAAAATGTGTTCATTTCATGTATGCGCGAAATGCCTTAAAAATGGCTTTAAAATGGATTTGGAGCATGGAGACGATTATCTCGGGATTGCAAGATAACCAAACAAAACTTTTAGTGGATTTCTACTTATTTTATTAAATATCATCTCCACCAAACAGGACAAGCTTGCATGTGTTATAGTTTTGGAGAAAAATGTGTTCATTTCATGTATGCGCAAAATGCCTTTGAAATGGCTTTAAAATGGATTTGGAGCATGGAGACGATTATCTCGGGATTGCAAGATAACTAAACAAAACTTTTAGTGGATTTCTACTTATTTTATTAAATATCATCTCCACCAAACAGGACAAGCTTGCATCTGTTATAGTTTTGGAGAAAAATGTGTTCATTTCATGTATGCGCGAAATGCCTTAAAAATGGCTTTAAAATGGATTTGGAGCATGGAGACGATTATCTCGGGATTGCAAGATAACCAAACAAAACTTTTAGTGGTTTTCTACTTATTTTATTAAATATTATCTCCACCAAACAGGACAAGCTTGCATGTGTTATAGTTTTGGAGAAAAATGTGTTCATTTCATGTATGCGCAAAATGCCTTTGAAATGGCTTTAAAATGGATTTGGAGCATGGAGACGATTATCTCGGGATTGCAAGATAACCAAACAAAACTTTTAGTGGATTTCTACTTATTTTATTAAATATCATCTCCACCAAAGAGGACAAGCTTGCATCTGTTATAGTTTTGGAGAAAAATGTGTTCATTTCATGTATGCGCGAAATGCCTTAAAAATGGCTTTAAAATGGATTTGGAGCATGGAGACGATTATCTCGGGATTGCAAGATAACCAAACAAAACTTTTAGTGGATTTCTACTTATTTTATTAAATATCATCTCCACCAAACAGGACAAGCTTGCATCTGTTATAGTTTTGGAGAAAAATGTGTTCATTTCATGTATGCGCGAAATGCCTTAAAAATGGCTTTAAAATGGATTTGGAGCATGGAGACGATTATCTCGGGATTGCAAGATAACCAAACAAAACTTTTAGTGGATTTCTACTTATTTTATTAAATATCATCTCCACCAAACAGGACAAGCTTGCATGTGTTATAGTTTTGGAGAAAAATGTGTTCATTTCATGTATGCGCAAAATGCCTTTGAAATGGCTTTAAAATGGATTTGGAGCATGGAGACGATTATCTCGGGATTGCAAGATAACCAAACAAAACTTTTAGTGGATTTCTACTTATTTTATTAAATATCATCTCCACCAAACAGGACAAGCTTGCATCTGTTATAGTTTTGGAGAAAAATGTGTTCATTTCATGTATGCGCGAAATGCCTTAAAAATGGCTTTAAAATGGATTTGGAGCATGGAGACGATTATCTCGGGATTGCAAGATAACCAAACAAAACTTTTAGTGGATTTCTACTTATTTTATTAAATATCATCTCCACCAAACAGGACAAGCTTGCATCTGTTATAGTTTTGGAGAAAAATGTGTTCATTTCATGTATGCGCGAAATGCCTTAAAAATGGCTTTAAAATGGATTTGGAGCATGGAGACGATTATCTCGGGATTGCAAGATAACCAAACAAAACTTTTAGTGGATTTCTACTTATTTTATTAAATATCATCTCCACCAAACAGGACAAGCTTGCATCTGTTATAGTTTTGGAGAAAAATGTGTTCATTTCATGTATGCGCGAAATGCCTTAAAAATGGCTTTAAAATGGATTTGGAGCATGGAGACGATTATCTCGGGATTGCAAGATAACCAAACAAAACTTTTAGTGGATTTCTACTTATTTTATTAAATATCATCTCCACCAAACAGGACAAGCTTGCATCTGTTATAGTTTTGGAGAAAAATGTGTTCTATTCATGTATGCGCGAAATGCCTTAAAAATGGCTTTAAAATGGATTTGGAGCATGGAGACGATTATCTCGGGATTGCAAGATAACCAAACAAAACTTTTAGTGGATTTCTACTTATTTTATTAAATATCATCTCCACCAAACAGGACAAGCTTGCATGTGTTATAGTTTTGGAGAAAAATGTGTTCATTTCATGTATGCGCGAAATGCCTTAAAAATGGCTTTAAAATGGATTTGGAGCATGGAGACGATTATCTCGGGATTGCAAGATAACCAAACAAAACTTTTAGTGGATTTCTAATTATTTTATTAAATATCATCTCCACCAAACAGGACAAGCTTGCATCTGTTATAGTTTTGGAGAAAAATGTGTTCATTTCATGTATGCGCGAAATGCCTTAAAAATGGCTTTAAAATGGATTTGGAGCATGGAGACGATTATCTCGGGATTGCAAGATAACCAAACAAAACTTTTAGTGGATTTCTACTTATTTTATTAAATATCATCTCCACCAAACAGGACAAGCTTGCATCTGTTATAGTTTTGGAGAAAAATGTGTTCATTTCATGTATGCGCGAAATGCCTTAAAAATGGCTTTAAAATGGATTTGGAGCATGGAGACGATTATCTCGGGATTGCAATATAACCAAACAAAACTTTTAGTGGATTTCTACTTATTTTATTAAATATCATCTCCACCAAACAGGACAAGCTTGCATCTGTTATAGTTTTGGAGAAAAATGTGTTCATTTCATGTATGCGCGAAATGCCTTAAAAATGGCTTTAAAATGGATTTGGAGCATGGAGACGATTATCTCGGGATTGCAAGATAACCAAACAAAACTTTTAGTGGATTTCTACTTATTTTATTAAATATCTCCACCAAACAGGACAAGCTTGCATCTGTTATAGTTTTGGAGAAAAATGTGTTCATTTCATGTATGCGCGAAATGCCTTAAAAATGGCTTTAAAATGGATTTGGAGCATGGAGACGATTATCTCGGGATTGCAAGATAACCAAACAAAACTTTTAGTGGATTTCTACTTATTTTATTAAATATCATCTCCACCAAACAGGACAAGCTTGCATCTGTTATAGTTTTGGAGAAAAATGTGTTCATTTCATGTATGCGCGAAATGCCTTAAAAATGGCTTTAAAATGGATTTGGAGCATGGAGACGATTATCTCGGGATTGCAATATAACCAAACAAAACTTTTAGTGGATTTCTACTTATTTTATTAAATATCATCTCCACCAAACAGGACAAGCTTGCATCTGTTATAGTTTTGGAGAAAAATGTGTTCATTTCATGTATGCGCGAAATGCCTTAAAAATGGCTTTAAAATGGATTTGGAGCATGGAGACGATTATCTCGGGATTGCAAGATAACCAAACAAAACTTTTAGTGGATTTCTACTTATTTTATTAAATATCATCTCCACCAAACAGGACAAGCTTGCATCTGTTATAGTTTTGGAGAAAAATGTGTTCATTTCATGTATGCGCGAAATGCCTTAAAAATGGCTTTAAAATGGATTTGGAGCATGGAGACGATTATCTCGGGATTGCAAGATAACCAAACAAAACTTTTAGTGGATTTCTACTTATTTTATTAAATATCATCTCCACCAAACAGGACAAGCTTGCATCTGTTATAGTTTTGGAGAAAAATGTGTTCATTTCATGTATGCGCGAAATGCCTTAAAAATGGCTTTAAAATGGATTTGGAGCATGGAGACGATTATCTCGGGATTGCAAGATAACCAAACAAAACTTTTAGTGGATTTCTACTTATTTTATTAAATAGCATCTCCACCAAACAGGACAAGCTTGCATCTGTTATAGTTTTGGAGAAAAATGTGTTCATTTCATGTATGCGCGAAATGCCTTAAAAATGGCTTTAAAATGGATTTGGAGCATGGAGACGATTATCTCGGGATTGCAAGATAACCAAACAAAACTTTTAGTGGATTTCTACTTATTTTATTAAATATCATCTCCACCAAACAGGACAAGCTTGCATCTGTTATAGTTTTGGAGAAAAATGTGTTCATTTCATGTATGCGCGAAATGCCTTAAAAATGGCTTTAAAATGGATTTGGAGCATGGAGACGATTATCTCGGGATTGCAAGATAACCAAACAAAACTTTTAGTGGATTTCTACTTATTTTATTAAATATCATCTCCACCAAACAGGACAAGCTTGCATCTGTTATAGTTTTGGAGAAAAATGTAATCATTTCATGTATGCGCGAAATGCCTTAAAAATGGCTTTAAAATGGATTTGGAGCATGGAGACGATTATCTCGGGATTGCAAGATAACCAAACAAAACTTTTAGTGGATTTCTACTTATTTTATTAAATATCATCTCCACCAAACAGGACAAGCTTGCATGTGTTATAGTTTTGGAGAAAAATGTGTTCATTTCATGTATGCGCAAAATGCCTTTGAAATGGCTTTAAAATGGATTTGGAGCATGGAGACGATTATCTCGGGATTGCAAGATAACCAAACAAAACTTTTAGTGGATTTCTACTTATTTTATTAAATATCATCTCCACCAAACAGGACAAGCTTGCATCTGTTAAAGTTTTGGAGAAAAATGTGTTCATTTCATGTATGCGCGAAATGCCTTAAAAATGGCTTTAAAATGGATTTGGAGCATGGAGACGATTATCTCGGGATTGCAAGATAACCAAACAAAACTTTTAGTGGTTTTCTACTTATTTTATTAAATATCATCTCCACCAAACAGGACAAGCTTGCATGTGTTATAGTTTTGGAGAAAAATGTGTTCATTTCATGTATGCGCAAAATGCCTTTGAAATGGCTTTAAAATGGATTTGGAGCATGGAGACGATTATCTCAGGATGGCAATATAAACAAACGAAAATTTTAGTAGATTTCTACTTATTTTATTAAATATGATCTCCACCAAACAGGACAAGCTTGCATCTGTTATAGTTTTGGAGAAAAATGTGTTCATTTCATGTATGCGCGAAATGCCTTAAAAATGGCTTTAAAATGGATTTGGAGCATGGAGACGATTATCTCGGGATTGCAAGATAACCAAACAAAACTTTTAGTGGATTTCTACTTATTTTATTAAATATCATCTCCACCAAACAGGACAAGCTTGCATCTGTTATAGTTTTGGAGAAAAATGTGTTCATTTCATGTATGCGCGAAATGCCTTAAAAATGGCTTTAAAATGGATTTGGAGCATGGAGACGATTATCTCGGGATTGCAAGATAACCGAACAAAACTTTTAGTGGATTTCTACTTATTTTATTAAATATCATCTCCACCAAACAGGACAAGCTTGCATCTGTTATAGTTTTGGAGAAAAATGTGTTCATTTCATGTATGCGCGAAATGCCTTAAAAATGGCTTTAAAATGGATTTGGAGCATGGAGACGATTATCTCGGGATTGCAAGATAACCAAACAAAACTTTTAGTGGATTTCTACTTATTTTATTAAATATCATCTCCACCAAACAGGACAAGCTTGCATCTGTAATAGTTTTGGAGAAAAATGTGTTCATTTCATGTATGCGCGAAATGCCTTAAAAATGGCTTTAAAATGGATTTGGAGCATGGAGACGATTATCTCGGGATTGCAAGATAACCAAACAAAACTTTTAGTGGATTTCTACTTATTTTATTAAATATCATCTCCACCAAACAGGACAAGCTTGCATCTGTTATAGTTTTGGAGAAAAATGTGTTCATTTCATGTATGCGCGAAATGCCTTAAAAATGGCTTTAAAATGGATTTGGAGCATGGAGACGATTATCTCGGGATTGCAAGATAACCAAACAAAACTTTTAGTGGATTTCTACTTATTTTATTAAATATCATCTCCACCAAACAGGACAAGCTTGCATCTGTTATAGTTTTAGAGAAAAATGTGTTCATTTCATGTATGCGCGAAATGCCTTAAAAATGGCTTTAAAATGGATTTGGAGCATGGAGACGATTATCTCGGGATTGCAAGATAACCAAACAAAACTTTTAGTGGATTTCTACTTATTTTATTAAATATCATCTCCACCAAACAGGACAAGCTTGCATGTGTTATACTTTTGGAGAAAAATGTGTTCATTTCATGTATGCGCAAAATGCCTTTGAAATGGCTTTAAAATGGATTTGGTGGATTTGGAGCATGGAGACGATTATCTCAGGATGGCAATATAAACAAACGAAACTTTTAGTAGATTTCTACTTATTTTATTAAATATTATCTCCACCAAACAGGACAAGCTTGCATCTGTTATAGTTTTGGAGAAAAATGTGTTCATTTCATGTATGCGCGAAATGCCTTAAAAATGGCTTTAAAATGGATTTGGAGCATGGAGACGATTATCTCGGGATTGCAAGATAACCAAACAAAACTTTTAGTGGATTTCTACTTATTTTATTAAATATCATCTCCACCAAACAGGACAAGCTTGCATCTGTTATAGTTTTGGAGAAAAATGTGTTCATTTCATGTATGCGCGAAATGCCTTAAAAATGGCTTTAAAATGGATTTGGAGCATGGAGACGATTATCTCGGGATTGCAAGATAACCAAACAAAACTTTTAGTGGATTTCTACTTATTTTATTAAATATCATCTCCACCAAACAGGACAAGCTTGCATGTGTTATAGTTTTGGAGAAAAATGTGTTCATTTCATGTATGCGCAAAATGCCTTTGAAATGGCTTTAAAATGGATTTGGAGCATGGAGACGATTATCTCAGGATGGCAATATAAACAAACGAAACTTTTAGTAGATTTCTACTTATTTTATTAAATATTATCTCCACCAAACAGGACAAGCTTGCATCTGTTATAGTTTTGGAGAAAAATGTGTTCATTTCATGTATGCGCGAAATGCCTTAAAAATGGCTTTAAAATGGATTTGGAGCATGGAGACGATTATCTCGGGATTGCAAGATAACCAAACAAAACTTTTAGTGGATTTCTACTTATTTTATTAAATATCATCTCCACCAAACAGGACAAGCTTGCATCTGTTATAGTTTTGGAGAAAAATGTGTTCATTTCATGTATGCGCGAAATGCCTTAAAAATGGCTTTAAAATGGATTTGGAGCATGAAGACGATTATCTCGGGATTGCAATATAACCAAACAAAACTTTTAGTGGATTTCTACTTATTTTATTAAATATCATCTCCACCAAACAGGACAAGCTTGCATCTGTTATAGTTTTGGAGAAAAATGTGTTCATTTCATGTATGCGCGAAATGCCTTAAAAATGGCTTTAAAATGGATTTGGAGCATGGAGACGATTATCTCGGGATTGCAAGATAACCAAACAAAACTTTTAGTGGATTTCTACTTATTTTATTAAATATCATCTCCACCAAACAGGACAAGCTTGCATCTGTTATAGTTTTGGAGAAAAATGTGTTCATTTCATGTATGCGCGAAATGCCTTAAAAATGGCTTTAAAATGGATTTGGAGCATGGAGACGATTATCTCGGGATTGCAAGATAACCAAACAAAACTTTTAGTGGATTTCTACTTATTTTATTAAATATCATCTCCACCAAACAGGACAAGCTTGCATCTGTTATAGTTTTGGAGAAAAATGTGTTCATTTCATGTATGCGCGAAATGCCTTAAAAATGGCTTTAAAATGGATTTGGAGCATGGAGACGATTATCTCGGGATTGCAATATAACCAAACAAAACTTTTAGTGGATTTCTACTTATTTTATTAAATATCATCTCCACCAAACAGGACAAGCTTGCATCTGTTATAGTTTTGGAGAAAAATGTGTTCATTTCATGTATGCGCGAAATGCCTTAAAAATGGCTTTAAAATGGATTTGGAGCATGGAGACGATTATCTCGGGATTGCAAGATAACCAAACAAAACTTTTAGTGGATTTCTACTTATTTTATTAAATATCATCTCCACCAAACAGGACAAGCTTGCATCTGTTATAGTTTTGGAGAAAAATGTGTTCATTTCATGTATGCGCGAAATGCCTTAAAAATGGCTTTAAAATGGATTTGGAGCATGGAGACGATTATCTCGGGATTGCAAGATAACCAAATAAAACTTTTAGTGGATTTCTACTTATTTTATTAAATATCATCTCCACCAAACAGGACAAGCTTGCATCTGTTATAGTTTTGGAGAAAAATGTGTTCATTTCATGTATGCGCGAAATGCCTTAAAAATGGCTTTAAAATGGATTTGGAGCATGGAGACGATTATCTCGGGATTGCAAGATAACCGAACAAAACTTTTAGTGGATTTCTACTTATTTTATTAAATATCATCTCCACCAAACAGGACAAGCTTGCATCTGTTATAGTTTTGGAGAAAAATGTGTTCATTTCATGTATGCGCGAAATGCCTTAAAAATGGCTTTAAAATGGATTTGGAGCATGGAGACGATTATCTCGGGATTGCAAGATAACCAAACAAAACTTTTAGTGGATTTCTACTTATTTTATTAAATATCATCTCCACCAAACAGGACAAGCTTGCATCTGTTATAGTTTTGGAGAAAAATGTGTTCATTTCATGTATGCGCGAAATGCCTTAAAAATGGCTTTAAAATGGATTTGGAGCATGGAGACGATTATCTCGGGATTGCAAGATAACCAAACAAAACTTTTAGTGGATTTCTACTTATTTTATTAAATATCATCTCCACCAAACAGGACAAGCTTGCATCTGTTATAGTTTTGGAGAAAAATGTGTTCATTTCATGTATGCGCGAAATGCCTTAAAAATGGCTTTAAAATGGATTTGGAGCATGGAGACGATTATCTCGGGATTGCAAGATAACCAAACAAAACTTTTAGTGGATTTCTACTTATTTTATTAAATATCATCTCCACCAAACAGGACAAGCTTGCATCTGTTATAGTTTTAGAGAAAAATGTGTTCATTTCATGTATGCGCGAAATGCCTTAAAAATGGCTTTAAAATGGATTTGGAGCATGGAGACGATTATCTCGGGATTGCAAGATAACCAAACAAAACTTTTAGTGGATTTCTACTTATTTTATTAAATATCATCTCCACCAAACAGGACAAGCTTGCATGTGTTATAGTTTTGGAGAAAAATGTGTTCATTTCATGTATGCGCAAAATGCCTTTGAAATGGCTTTAAAATGGATTTGGAGCATGGAGACGATTATCTCAGGATGGCAATATAAACAAACGAAACTTTTAGTAGATTTCTACTTATTTTATTAAATATTATCTCCACCAAACAGGACAAGCTTGCATCTGTTATAGTTTTGGAGAAAAATGTGTTCATTTCATGTATGCGCGAAATGCCTTAAAAATGGCTTTAAAATGGATTTGGAGCATGGAGACGATTATCTCGGGATTGCAAGATAACCAAACAAAACTTTTAGTGGATTTCTACTTATTTTATTAAATATCATCTCCACCAAACAGGACAAGCTTGCATCTGTTATAGTTTTGGAGAAAAATGTGTTCATTTCATGTATGCGCGAAAAGCCTTAAAAATGGCTTTAAAATGGATTTGGAGCATGGAGACGATTATCTCGGGATTGCAAGATAACCAAACAAAACTTTTAGTGGATTTCTACTTATTTTATTAAATATCATCTCCACCAAACAGGACAAGCTTGCATGTGTTATAGTTTTGGAGAAAAATGTGTTCATTTCATGTATGCGCAAAATGCCTTTGAAATGGCTTTAAAATGGATTTGGAGCATGGAGACGATTATCTCAGGATGGCAATATAAACAAACGAAACTTTTAGTAGATTTCTACTTATTTTATTAAATATTATCTCCACCAAACAGGACAAGCTTGCATCTGTTATAGTTTTGGAGAAAAATGTGTTCATTTCATGTATGCGCGAAATGCCTTAAAAATGGCTTTAAAATGGATTTGGAGCATGGAGACGATTATCTCGGGATTGCAAGATAACCAAACAAAACTTTTAGTGGATTTCTACTTATTTTATTAAATATCATCTCCACCAAACAGGACAAGCTTGCATCTGTTATAGTTTTGGAGAAAAATGTGTTCATTTCATGTATGCGCGAAATGCCTTAAAAATGGCTTTAAAATGGATTTGGAGCATGGAGACGATTATCTCGGGATTGCAAGATAACCAAACAAAACTTTTAGTGGATTTCTACTTATTTTATTAAATATCATCTCCACCAAACAGGACAAGCTTGCATCTGTTATAGTTTTGGAGAAAAATGTGTTCATTTCATGTATGCGCGAAATGCCTTAAAAATGGCTTTAAAATGGATTTGGAGCATGGAGACGATTATCTCGGGATTGCAAGATAACCAAACAAAACTTTTAATGGATTTCTACTTATTTTATTAAATATCATCTCCACCAAACAGGACAAGCTTGCATCTGTTATAGTTTTGGAGAAAAATGTGTTCATTTCATGTATGCGCGAAATGCCTTAAAAATGGCTTTAAAATGGATTTGGAGCATGGAGACGATTATCTCGGGATTGCAAGATAACCAAACAAAACTTTTAGTGGATTTCTACTTATTTTATTAAATATCATCTCCACCAAACAGGACAAGCTTGCATGTGTTATAGTTTTGGAGAAAAATGTGTTCATTTCATGTATGCGCAAAATGCCTTTAAAATGGCTTTAAAATGGATTTGGAGCATGGAGACGATTATCTCGGGATTGCAAGATAACCAAACAAAACTTTTAGTGGATTTCTACTTATTTTATTAAATATCATCTCCACCAAACAGGACAAGCTTGCATCTGTTATAGTTTTGGAGAAAAATGTGTTCATTTCATGTATGCGCGAAATGCCTTAAAAATGGCTTTAAAATGGATTTGGAGCATGGAGACGATTATCTCGGGATTGCAAGATAACCAAACAAAACTTTTAGTGGTTTTCTACTTATTTTATTAAATATCATCTCCACCAAACAGGACAAGCTTGCATGTGTTATAGTTTTGGAGAAAAATGTGTTCATTTCATGTATGCGCAAAATGCCTTTGAAATGGCTTTAAAATGGATTTGGAGCATGGAGACGATTATCTCGGGATTGCAAGATAACCAAACAAAACTTTTAGTGGATTTCTACTTATTTTATTAAATATCATCTCCACCAAACAGGACAAGCTTGCATCTGTTATAGTTTTGGAGAAAAATGTGTTCATTTCATGTATGCGCGAAATGCCTTAAAAATGGCTTTAAAATGGATTTGGAGCATGGAGACGATTATCTCGGGATTGCAAGATAACCAAACAAAACTTTTAGTGGATTTCTACTTATTTTATTAAATATCATCTCCACCAAACAGGACAAGCTTGCATCTGTTATAGTTTTGGAGAAAAATGTGTTCATTTCATGTATGCGCGAAATGCCTTAAAAATGGCTTTAAAATGGATTTGGAGCATGGAGACGATTATCTCGGGATTGCAAGATAACCAAACAAAACTTTTAGTGGATTTCTACTTATTTTATTAAATATCATCTCCACCAAACAGGACAAGCTTGCATGTGTTATAGTTTTGGAGAAAAATGTGTTCATTTCATGTATGCGCAAAATGCCTTTGAAATGGCTTTAAAATGGATTTGGAGCATGGAGACGATTATCTCGGGATTGCAAGATAACCAAACAAAACTTTTAGTGGATTTCTACTTATTTTATTAAATATCATCTCCACCAAACAGGACAAGCTTGCATCTGTTATAGTTTTGGAGAAAAATGTGTTCATTTCATGTATGCGCGAAATGCCTTAAAAATGGCTTTAAAATGGATTTGGAGCATGGAGACGATTATCTCGGGATTGCAAGATAACCAAACAAAACTTTTAGTGGATTTCTACTTATTTTATTAAATATCATCTCCACCAAACAGGACAAGCTTGCATCTGTTATAGTTTTGGAGAAAAATGTGTTCATTTCATGTATGCGCGAAATGCCTTAAAAATGGCTTTAAAATGGATTTGGAGCATGGAGACGATTATCTCGGGATTGCAAGATAACCAAACAAAACTTTTAGTGGATTTCTACTTATTTTATTAAATATCATCTCCACCAAACAGGACAAGCTTGCATCTGTTATAGTTTTGGAGAAAAATGTGTTCATTTCATGTATGCGCGAAATGCCTTAAAAATGGCTTTAAAATGGATTTGGAGCATGGAGACGATTATCTCGGGATTGCAAGATAACCAAACAAAACTTTTAGTGGATTTCTACTTATTTTATTAAATAGCATCTCCACCAAACAGGACAAGCTTGCATCTGTTATAGTTTTGGAGAAAAATGTGTTCATTTCATGTATGCGCGAAATGCCTTAAAAATGGCTTTAAAATGGATTTGGAGCATGGAGACGATTATCTCGGGATTGCAAGATAACCAAACAAAACTTTTAGTGGATTTCTACTTATTTTATTAAATATCATCTCCACCAAACAGGACAAGCTTGCATCTGTTATAGTTTTGGAGAAAAATGTGTTCATTTCATGTATGCGCGAAATGCCTTAAAAATGGCTTTAAAATGGATTTGGAGCATGGAGACGATTATCTCGGGATTGCAAGATAACCAAACAAAACTTTTAGTGGATTTCTACTTATTTTATTAAATATCATCTCCACCAAACAGGACAAGCTTGCATCTGTTATAGTTTTGGAGAAAAATGTGTTCATTTCATGTATGCGCGAAATGCCTTAAAAATGGCTTTAAAATGGATTTGGAGCATGGAGACGATTATCTCGGGATTGCAAGATAACCAAACAAAACTTTTAGTGGATTTCTACTTATTTTATTAAATATCATCTCCACCAAACAGGACAAGCTTGCATGTGTTATAGTTTTGGAGAAAAATGTGTTCATTTCATGTATGCGCAAAATGCCTTTGAAATGGCTTTAAAATGGATTTGGAGCATGGAGACGATTATCTCGGGATTGCAAGATAACCAAACAAAACTTTTAGTGGATTTCTACTTATTTTATTAAATATCATCTCCACCAAACAGGACAAGCTTGCATCTGTTAAAGTTTTGGAGAAAAATGTGTTCATTTCATGTATGCGCGAAATGCCTTAAAAATGGCTTTAAAATGGATTTGGAGCATGGAGACGATTATCTCGGGATTGCAAGATAACCAAACAAAACTTTTAGTGGTTTTCTACTTATTTTATTAAATATCATCTCCACCAAACAGGACAAGCTTGCATGTGTTATAGTTTTGGAGAAAAATGTGTTCATTTCATGTATGCGCAAAATGCCTTTGAAATGGCTTTAAAATGGATTTGGAGCATGGAGACGATTATCTCAGGATGGCAATATAAACAAACGAAACTTTTAGTAGATTTCTACTTATTTTATTAAATATGATCTCCACCAAACAGGACAAGCTTGCATCTGTTATAGTTTTGGAGAAAAATGTGTTCATTTCATGTATGCGCGAAATGCCTTAAAAATGGCTTTAAAATGGATTTGGAGCATGGAGACGATTATCTCGGGATTGCAAGATAACCAAACAAAACTTTTAGTGGATTTCTACTTATTTTATTAAATATCATCTCCACCAAACAGGACAAGCTTGCATCTGTTATAGTTTTGGAGAAAAATGTGTTCATTTCATGTATGCGCGAAATGCCTTAAAAATGGCTTTAAAATGGATTTGGAGCATGGAGACGATTATCTCGGGATTGCAAGATAACCGAACAAAACTTTTAGTGGATTTCTACTTATTTTATTAAATATCATCTCCACCAAACAGGACAAGCTTGCATCTGTTATAGTTTTGGAGAAAAATGTGTTCATTTCATGTATGCGCGAAATGCCTTAAAAATGGCTTTAAAATGGATTTGGAGCATGGAGACGATTATCTCGGGATTGCAAGATAACCAAACAAAACTTTTAGTGGATTTCTACTTATTTTATTAAATATCATCTCCACCAAACAGGACAAGCTTGCATCTGTTATAGTTTTGGAGAAAAATGTGTTCATTTCATGTATGCGCGAAATGCCTTAAAAATGGCTTTAAAATGGATTTGGAGCATGGAGACGATTATCTCGGGATTGCAAGATAACCAAACAAAACTTTTAGTGGATTTCTACTTATTTTATTAAATATCATCTCCACCAAACAGGACAAGCTTGCATCTGTTATAGTTTTAGAGAAAAATGTGTTCATTTCATGTATGCGCGAAATGCCTTAAAAATGGCTTTAAAATGGATTTGGAGCATGGAGACGATTATCTCGGGATTGCAAGATAACCAAACAAAACTTTTAGTGGATTTCTACTTATTTTATTAAATATCATCTCCACCAAACAGGACAAGCTTGCATGTGTTATACTTTTGGAGAAAAATGTGTTCATTTCATGTATGCGCAAAATGCCTTTGAAATGGCTTTAAAATGGATTTGGTGGATTTGGAGCATGGAGACGATTATCTCAGGATGGCAATATAAACAAACGAAACTTTTAGTAGATTTCTACTTATTTTATTAAATATTATCTCCACCAAACAGGACAAGCTTGCATCTGTTATAGTTTTGGAGAAAAATGTGTTCATTTCATGTATGCGCGAAATGCCTTAAAAATGGCTTTAAAATGGATTTGGAGCATGGAGACGATTATCTCGGGATTGCAAGATAACCAAACAAAACTTTTAGTGGATTTCTACTTATTTTATTAAATATCATCTCCACCAAACAGGACAAGCTTGCATCTGTTATAGTTTTGGAGAAAAATGTGTTCATTTCATGTATGCGCGAAATGCCTTAAAAATGGCTTTAAAATGGATTTGGAGCATGGAGACGATTATCTCGGGATTGCAAGATAACCAAACAAAACTTTTAGTGGATTTCTACTTATTTTATTAAATATCATCTCCACCAAACAGGACAAGCTTGCATGTGTTATAGTTTTGGAGAAAAATGTGTTCATTTCATGTATGCGCAAAATGCCTTTGAAATGGCTTTAAAATGGATTTGGAGCATGGAGACGATTATCTCAGGATGGCAATATAAACAAACGAAACTTTTAGTAGATTTCTACTTATTTTATTAAATATTATCTCCACCAAACAGGACAAGCTTGCATCTGTTATAGTTTTGGAGAAAAATGTGTTCATTTCATGTATGCGCGAAATGCCTTAAAAATGGCTTTAAAATGGATTTGGAGCATGGAGACGATTATCTCGGGATTGCAAGATAACCAAACAAAACTTTTAGTGGATTTCTACTTATTTTATTAAATATCATCTCCACCAAACAGGACAAGCTTGCATCTGTTATAGTTTTGGAGAAAAATGTGTTCATTTCATGTATGCGCGAAATGCCTTAAAAATGGCTTTAAAATGGATTTGGAGCATGAAGACGATTATCTCGGGATTGCAATATAACCAAACAAAACTTTTAGTGGATTTCTACTTATTTTATTAAATATCATCTCCACCAAACAGGACAAGCTTGCATCTGTTATAGTTTTGGAGAAAAATGTGTTCATTTCATGTATGCGCGAAATGCCTTAAAAATGGCTTTAAAATGGATTTGGAGCATGGAGACGATTATCTCGGGATTGCAAGATAACCAAACAAAACTTTTAGTGGATTTCTACTTATTTTATTAAATATCATCTCCACCAAACAGGACAAGCTTGCATCTGTTATAGTTTTGGAGAAAAATGTGTTCATTTCATGTATGCGCGAAATGCCTTAAAAAATGGCTTTAAAATGGATTTGGAGCATGGAGACGATTATCTCGGGATTGCAAGATAACCAAACAAAACTTTTAGTGGATTTCTACTTATTTTATTAAATATCATCTCCACCAAACAGGACAAGCTTGCATCTGTTATAGTTGTGGAGAAAAATGTGTTCATTTCATGTATGCGCGAAATGCCTTAAAAATGGCTTTAAAATGGATTTGGAGCATGGAGACGATTATCTCGGGATTGCAATATAACCAAACAAAACTTTTAGTGGATTTCTACTTATTTTATTAAATATCATCTCCACCAAACAGGACAAGCTTGCATCTGTTATAGTTTTGGAGAAAAATGTGTTCATTTCATGTATGCGCGAAATGCCTTAAAAATGGCTTTAAAATGGATTTGGAGCATGGAGACGATTATCTCGGGATTGCAAGATAACCAAACAAAACTTTTAGTGGATTTCTACTTATTTTATTAAATATCATCTCCACCAAACAGGACAAGCTTGCATCTGTTATAGTTTTGGAGAAAAATGTGTTCATTTCATGTATGCGCGAAATGCCTTAAAAATGGCTTTAAAATGGATTTGGAGCATGGAGACGATTATCTCGGGATTGCAAGATAACCAAATAAAACTTTTAGTGGATTTCTACTTATTTTATTAAATATCATCTCCACCAAACAGGACAAGCTTGCATCTGTTATAGTTTTGGAGAAAAATGTGTTCATTTCATGTATGCGCGAAATGCCTTAAAAATGGCTTTAAAATGGATTTGGAGCATGGAGACGATTATCTCGGGATTGCAAGATAACCGAACAAAACTTTTAGTGGATTTCTACTTATTTTATTAAATATCATCTCCACCAAACAGGACAAGCTTGCATCTGTTATAGTTTTGGAGAAAAATGTGTTCATTTCATGTATGCGCGAAATGCCTTAAAAATGGCTTTAAAATGGATTTGGAGCATGGAGACGATTATCTCGGGATTGCAAGATAACCAAACAAAACTTTTAGTGGATTTCTACTTATTTTATTAAATATCATCTCCACCAAACAGGACAAGCTTGCATCTGTTATAGTTTTGGAGAAAAATGTGTTCATTTCATGTATGCGCGAAATGCCTTAAAAATGGCTTTAAAATGGATTTGGAGCATGGAGACGATTATCTCGGGATTGCAAGATAACCAAACAAAACTTTTAGTGGATTTCTACTTATTTTATTAAATATCATCTCCACCAAACAGGACAAGCTTGCATCTGTTATAGTTTTGGAGAAAAATGTGTTCATTTCATGTATGCGCGAAATGCCTTAAAAATGGCTTTAAAATGGATTTGGAGCATGGAGACGATTATCTCGGGATTGCAAGATAACCAAACAAAACTTTTAGTGGATTTCTACTTATTTTATTAAATATCATCTCCACCAAACAGGACAAGCTTGCATCTGTTATAGTTTTAGAGAAAAATGTGTTCATTTCATGTATGCGCGAAATGCCTTAAAAATGGCTTTAAAATGGATTTGGAGCATGGAGACGATTATCTCAGGATTGCAAGATAACCAAACAAAACTTTTAGTGGATTTCTACTTATTTTATTAAATATCATCTCCACCAAACAGGACAAGCTTGCATGTGTTATAGTTTTGGAGAAAAATGTGTTCATTTCATGTATGCGCAAAATGCCTTTGAAATGGCTTTAAAATGGATTTGGAGCATGGAGACGATTATCTCAGGATGGCAATATAAACAAACGAAACTTTTAGTAGATTTCTACTTATTTTATTAAATATTATCTCCACCAAACAGGACAAGCTTGCATCTGTTATAGTTTTGGAGAAAAATGTGTTCATTTCATGTATGCGCGAAATGCCTTAAAAATGGCTTTAAAATGGATTTGGAGCATGGAGACGATTATCTCGGGATTGCAAGATAACCAAACAAAACTTTTAGTGGATTTCTACTTATTTTATTAAATATCATCTCCACCAAACAGGACAAGCTTGCATCTGTTATAGTTTTGGAGAAAAATGTGTTCATTTCATGTATGCGCGAAAAGCCTTAAAAATGGCTTTAAAATGGATTTGGAGCATGGAGACGATTATCTCGGGATTGCAAGATAACCAAACAAAACTTTTAGTGGATTTCTACTTATTTTATTAAATATCATCTCCACCAAACAGGACAAGCTTGCATGTGTTATAGTTTTGGAGAAAAATGTGTTCATTTCATGTATGCGCAAAATGCCTTTGAAATGGCTTTAAAATGGATTTGGAGCATGGAGACGATTATCTCAGGATGGCAATATAAACAAACGAAACTTTTAGTAGATTTCTACTTATTTTATTAAATATTATCTCCACCAAACAGGACAAGCTTGCATCTGTTATAGTTTTGGAGAAAAATGTGTTCATTTCATGTATGCGCGAAATGCCTTAAAAATGGCTTTAAAATGGATTTGGAGCATGGAGACGATTATCTCGGGATTGCAAGATAACCAAACAAAACTTTTAGTGGATTTCTACTTATTTTATTAAATATCATCTCCACCAAACAGGACAAGCTTGCATCTGTTATAGTTTTGGAGAAAAATGTGTTCATTTCATGTATGCGCGAAATGCCTTAAAAATGGCTTTAAAATGGATTTGGAGCATGGAGACGATTATCTCGGGATTGCAAGATAACCAAACAAAACTTTTAGTGGATTTCTACTTATTTTATTAAATATCATCTCCACCAAACAGGACAAGCTTGCATCTGTTATAGTTTTGGAGAAAAATGTGTTCATTTCATGTATGCGCGAAATGCCTTAAAAATGGCTTTAAAATGGATTTGGAGCATGGAGACGATTATCTCGGGATTGCAAGATAACCAAACAAAACTTTTAATGGATTTCTACTTATTTTATTAAATATCATCTCCACCAAACAGGACAAGCTTGCATCTGTTATAGTTTTGGAGAAAAATGTGTTCATTTCATGTATGCGCGAAATGCCTTAAAAATGGCTTTAAAATGGATTTGGAGCATGGAGACGATTATCTCGGGATTGCAAGATAACCAAACAAAACTTTTAGTGGATTTCTACTTATTTTATTAAATATCATCTCCACCAAACAGGACAAGCTTGCATGTGTTATAGTTTTGGAGAAAAATGTGTTCATTTCATGTATGCGCAAAATGCCTTTGAAATGGCTTTAAAATGGATTTGGAGCATGGAGACGATTATTTTGGGATTGCAAGATAACCAAACAAAACTTTTAGTGGATTTCTACTTATTTTATTAAATATCATCTCCACCAAACAGGACAAGCTTGCATCTGTTATAGTTTTGGAGAAAAATGTGTTCATTTCATGTATGCGCGAAATGCCTTAAAAATGGCTTTAAAATGGATTTGGAGCATGGAGACGATTATCTCGGGATTGCAAGATAACCAAACAAAACTTTTAGTGGTTTTCTACTTATTTTATTAAATATCATCTCCACCAAACAGGACAAGCTTGCATGTGTTATAGTTTTGGAGAAAAATGTGTTCATTTCATGTATGCGCAAAATGCCTTTGAAATGGCTTTAAAATGGATTTGGAGCATGGAGACGATTATCTCGGGATTGCAAGATAACCAAACAAAACTTTTAGTGGATTTCTACTTATTTTATTAAATATCATCTCCACCAAACAGGACAAGCTTGCATCTGTTATAGTTTTGGAGAAAAATGTGTTCATTTCATGTATGCGCGAAATGCCTTAAAAATGGCTTTAAAATGGATTTGGAGCATGGAGACGATTATCTCGGGATTGCAAGATAACCAAACAAAACTTTTAGTGGATTTCTACTTATTTTATT
Organism: Anomaloglossus baeobatrachus; assembly: GCF_048569485.1. NCBI lineage: Eukaryota > Metazoa > Chordata > Amphibia > Anura > Aromobatidae > Anomaloglossus > Anomaloglossus baeobatrachus. The sequence goes on from NW_027442912.1 coordinate 51,420, forward strand.
AAATATCATCTCCACCAAACAGGACAAGCTTGCATCTGTTATAGTTTTGGAGAAAAATGTGTTCATTTCATGTATGCGCGAAATGCCTTAAAAATGGCTTTAAAATGGATTTGGAGCATGGAGACGATTATCTCGGGATTGCAAGATAACCAAACAAAACTTTTAGTGGATTTCTACTTATTTTATTAAATATCATCTCCACCAAACAGGACAAGCTTGCATGTGTTATAGTTTTGGAGAAAAATGTGTTCATTTCATGTATGCGCAAAATGCCTTTGAAATGGCTTTAAAATGGATTTGGAGCATGGAGACGATTATCTCGGGATTGCAAGATAACCAAACAAAACTTTTAGTGGATTTCTACTTATTTTATTAAATATCATCTCCACCAAACAGGACAAGCTTGCATCTGTTATAGTTTTGGAGAAAAATGTGTTCATTTCATGTATGCGCGAAATGCCTTAAAAATGGCTTTAAAATGGATTTGGAGCATGGAGACGATTATCTCGGGATTGCAAGATAACCAAACAAAACTTTTAGTGGATTTCTACTTATTTTATTAAATATCATCTCCACCAAACAGGACAAGCTTGCATCTGTTATAGTTTTGGAGAAAAATGTGTTCATTTCATGTATGCGCGAAATGCCTTAAAAATGGCTTTAAAATGGATTTGGAGCATGGAGACGATTATCTCGGGATTGCAAGATAACCAAACAAAACTTTTAGTGGATTTCTACTTATTTTATTAAATATCATCTCCACCAAACAGGACAAGCTTGCATCTGTTATAGTTTTGGAGAAAAATGTGTTCATTTCATGTATGCGCGAAATGCCTTAAAAATGGCTTTAAAATGGATTTGGAGCATGGAGACGATTATCTCGGGATTGCAAGATAACCAAACAAAACTTTTAGTGGATTTCTACTTATTTTATTAAATATCATCTCCACCAAACAGGACAAGCTTGCATCTGTTATAGTTTTGGAGAAAAATGTGTTCATTTCATGTATGCGCGAAATGCCTTAAAAATGGCTTTAAAATGGATTTGGAGCATGGAGACGATTATCTCGGGATTGCAAGATAACCAAACAAAACTTTTAGTGGATTTCTACTTATTTTATTAAATATCATCTCCACCAAACAGGACAAGCTTGCATGTGTTATAGTTTTGGAGAAAAATGTGTTCATTTCATGTATGCGCAAAATGCCTTTGAAATGGCTTTAAAATGGATTTGGAGCATGGAGACGATTATCTCGGGATTGCAAGATAACCAAACAAAACTTTTAGTGGATTTCTACTTATTTTATTAAATATCATCTCCACCAAACAGGACAAGCTTGCATCTGTTATAGTTTTGGAGAAAAATGTGTTCATTTCATGTATGCGCGAAATGCCTTAAAAATGGCTTTAAAATGGATTTGGAGCATGGAGACGATTATCTCGGGATTGCAAGATAACCAAACAAAACTTTTAGTGGATTTCTACTTATTTTATTAAATATCATCTCCACCAAACAGGACAAGCTTGCATCTGTTATAGTTTTGGAGAAAAATGTGTTCATTTCATGTATGCGCGAAATGCCTTAAAAATGGCTTTAAAATGGATTTGGAGCATGGAGACGATTATCTCGGGATTGCAAGATAACCAAACAAAACTTTTAGTGGATTTCTACTTATTTTATTAAATATCATCTCCACCAAACAGGACAAGCTTGCATCTGTTATAGTTTTGGAGAAAAATGTGTTCATTTCATGTATGCGCGAAATGCCTTAAAAATGGCTTTAAAATGGATTTGGAGCATGGAGACGATTATCTCGGGATTGCAAGATAACCAAACAAAACTTTTAGTGGATTTCTACTTATTTTATTAAATATCATCTCCACCAAACAGGACAAGCTTGCATCTGTTATAGTTTTGGAGAAAAATGTGTTCATTTCATGTATGCGCGAAATGCCTTAAAAATGGCTTTAAAATGGATTTGGAGCATGGAGACGATTATCTCGGGATTGCAAGATAACCAAACAAAACTTTTAGTGGATTTCTACTTATTTTATTAAATATCATCTCCACCAAACAGGACAAGCTTGCATGTGTTATAGTTTTGGAGAAAAATGTGTTCATTTCATGTATGCGCAAAATGCCTTTGAAATGGCTTTAAAATGGATTTGGAGCATGGAGACGATTATCTCGGGATTGCAAGATAACCAAACAAAACTTTTAGTGGATTTCTACTTATTTTATTAAATATCATCTCCACCAAACAGGACAAGCTTGCATCTGTTATAGTTTTGGAGAAAAATGTGTTCATTTCATGTATGCGCGAAATGCCTTAAAAATGGCTTTAAAATGGATTTGGAGCATGGAGACGATTATCTCGGGATTGCAAGATAACCAAACAAAACTTTTAGTGGTTTTCTACTTATTTTATTAAATATCATCTCCACCAAACAGGACAAGCTTGCATGTGTTATAGTTTTGGAGAAAAATGTGTTCATTTCATGTATGCGCAAAATGCCTTTGAAATGGCTTTAAAATGGATTTGGAGCATGGAGACGATTATCTCAGGATGGCAATATAAACAAACGAAACTTTTAGTAGATTTCTACTTATTTTATTAAATATGATCTCCACCAAACAGGACAAGCTTGCATCTGTTATAGTTTTGGAGAAAAATGTGTTCATTTCATGTATGCGCGAAATGCCTTAAAAATGGCTTTAAAATGGATTTGGAGCATGGAGACGATTATCTCGGGATTGCAAGATAACCAAACAAAACTTTTAGTGGATTTCTACTTATTTTATTAAATATCATCTCCACCAAACAGGACAAGCTTGCATCTGTTATAGTTTTAGAGAAAAATGTGTTCATTTCATGTATGCGCGAAATGCCTTAAAAATGGCTTTAAAATGGATTTGGAGCATGGAGACGATTATCTCGGGATTGCAAGATAACCAAACAAAACTTTTAGTGGATTTCTACTTATTTTATTAAATATCATCTCCACCAAACAGGACAAGCTTGCATGTGTTATACTTTTGGAGAAAAATGTGTTCATTTCATGTATGCGCAAAATGCCTTTGAAATGGCTTTAAAATGGATTTGGAGCATGGAGACGATTATCTCAGGATGGCAATATAAACAAACGAAACTTTTAGTAGATTTCTACTTATTTTATTAAATATTATCTCCACCAAACAGGACAAGCTTGCATCTGTTATAGTTTTGGAGAAAAATGTGTTCATTTCATGTATGCGCGAAATGCCTTAAAAATGGCTTTAAAATGGATTTGGAGCATGGAGACGATTATCTCGGGATTGCAAGATAACCAAACAAAACTTTTAGTGGATTTCTACTTATTTTATTAAATATCATCTCCACCAAACAGGACAAGCTTGCATCTGTTATAGTTTTGGAGAAAAATGTGTTCATTTCATGTATGCGCGAAATGCCTTAAAAATGGCTTTAAAATGGATTTGGAGCATGGAGACGATTATCTCGGGATTGCAAGATAACCAAACAAAACTTTTAGTGGATTTCTACTTATTTTATTAAATATCATCTCCACCAAACAGGACAAGCTTGCATCTGTTATAGTTTTGGAGAAAAATGTGTTCATTTCATGTATGCGCGAAATGCCTTAAAAATGGCTTTAAAATGGATTTGGAGCATGGAGACGATTATCTCGGGATTGCAAGATAACCAAACAAAACTTTTAGTGGATTTCTACTTATTTTATTAAATATCATCTCCACCAAACAGGACAAGCTTGCATCTGTTATAGTTTTGGAGAAAAATGTGTTCATTTCATGTATGCGCGAAATGCCTTAAAAATGGCTTTAAAATGGATTTGGAGCATGGAGACGATTATCTCGGGATTGCAAGATAACCAAACAAAACTTTTAGTGGATTTCTACTTATTTTATTAAATATCATCTCCACCAAACAGGACAAGCTTGCATCTGTTATAGTTTTGGAGAAAAATGTGTTCATTTCATGTATGCGCGAAATGCCTTAAAAATGGCTTTAAAATGGATTTGGAGCATGGAGACGATTATCTCGGGATTGCAATATAACCAAACAAAACTTTTAGTGGATTTCTACTTATTTTATTAAATATCATCTCCACCAAACAGGACAAGCTTGCATCTGTTATAGTTTTGGAGAAAAATGTGTTCATTTCATGTATGCGCGAAATGCCTTAAAAATGGCTTTAAAATGGATTTGGAGCATGGAGACGATTATCTCGGGATTGCAAGATAACCAAACAAAACTTTTAGTGGATTTCTACTTATTTTATTAAATATCATCTCCACCAAACAGGACAAGCTTGCATCTGTTATAGTTTTGGAGAAAAATGTGTTCATTTCATGTATGCGCGAAATGCCTTAAAAATGGCTTTAAAATGGATTTGGAGCATGGAGACGATTATCTCAGGATTGCAAGATAACCAAACAAAACTTTTAGTGGATTTCTACTTATTTTATTAAATATCATCTCCACCAAACAGGACAAGCTTGCATCTGTTATAGTTTTGGAGAAAAATGTGTTCATTTCATGTATGCGCGAAATGCCTTAAAAATGGCTTTAAAATGGATTTGGAGCATGGAGACGATTATCTCGGGATTGCAAGATAACCAAACAAAACTTTTAGTGGATTTCTACTTATTTTATTAAATATCATCTCCACCAAACAGGACAAGCTTGCATCTGTTATAGTTTTGGAGAAAAATGTGTTCATTTCATGTATGCGCGAAATGCCTTAAAAATGGCTTTAAAATGGATTTGGAGCATGGAGACGATTATCTCGGGATTGCAAGATAACCAAACAAAACTTTTAGTGGATTTCTACTTATTTTATTAAATATCATCTCCACCAAACAGGACAAGCTTGCATCTGTTATAGTTTTGGAGAAAAATGTGTTCATTTCATGTATGCGCGAAATGCCTTAAAAATGGCTTTAAAATGGATTTGGAGCATGGAGACGATTATCTCGGGATTGCAAGATAACCAAACAAAACTTTTAGTGGATTTCTACTTATTTTATTAAATATCATCTCCACCAAACAGGACAAGCTTGCATCTGTTATAGTTTTGGAGAAAAATGTGTTCATTTCATGTATGCGCGAAATGCCTTAAAAATGGCTTTAAAATGGATTTGGAGCATGGAGACGATTATCTCGGGATTGCAAGATAACCAAACAAAACTTTTAGTGGATTTCTACTTATTTTATTAAATATCATCTCCACCAAACAGGACAAGCTTGCATCTGTTATAGTTTTGGAGAAAAATGTGTTCATTTCATGTATGCGCGAAATGCCTTAAAAATGGCTTTAAAATGGATTTGGAGCATGGAGACGATTATCTCGGGATTGCAAGATAACCAAACAAAACTTTTAGTGGATTTCTACTTATTTTATTAAATATCATCTCCACCAAACAGGACAAGCTTGCATCTGTTATAGTTTTGGAGAAAAATGTGTTCATTTCATGTATGCGCGAAATGCCTTAAAAATGGCTTTAAAATGGATTTGGAGCATGGAGACGATTATCTCGGGATTGCAAGATAACCAAACAAAACTTTTAGTGGATTTCTACTTATTTTATTAAATATCATCTCCACCAAACAGGACAAGCTTGCATCTGTTATAGTTTTGGAGAAAAATGTGTTCATTTCATGTATGCGCGAAATGCCTTAAAAATGGCTTTAAAATGGATTTGGAGCATGGAGACGATTATCTCGGGATTGCAAGATAACCAAACAAAACTTTTAGTGGATTTCTACTTATTTTATTAAATATCATCTCCACCAAACAGGACAAGCTTGCATCTGTTATAGTTTTGGAGAAAAATGTGTTCATTTCATGTATGCGCGAAATGCCTTAAAAATGGCTTTAAAATGGATTTGGAGCATGGAGACGATTATCTCGGGATTGCAAGATAACCAAACAAAACTTTTAGTGGATTTCTACTTATTTTATTAAATATCATCTCCACCAAACAGGACAAGCTTGCATCTGTTATAGTTTTGGAGAAAAATGTGTTCATTTCATGTATGCGCGAAATGCCTTAAAAATGGCTTTAAAATGGATTTGGAGCATGGAGACGATTATCTCGGGATTGCAAGATAACCAAACAAAACTTTTAGTGGATTTCTACTTATTTTATTAAATATCATCTCCACCAAACAGGACAAGCTTGCATCTGTTTATAGTTTTGGAGAAAAATGTGTTCATTTCATGTATGCGCGAAATGCCTTAAAAATGGCTTTAAAATGGATTTGGAGCATGGAGACGATTATCTCGGGATTGCAAGATAACCAAACAAAACTTTTAGTGGATTTCTACTTATTTTATTAAATATCATCTCCACCAAACAGGACAAGCTTGCATCTGTTATAGTTTTGGAGAAAAATGTGTTCATTTCATGTATGCGCGAAATGCCTTAAAAATGGCTTTAAAATGGATTTGGAGCATGGAGACGATTATCTCGGGATTGCAAGATAACCAAACAAAACTTTTAGTGGATTTCTACTTATTTTATTAAATATCATCTCCACCAAACAGGACAAGCTTGCATCTGTTATAGTTTTGGAGAAAAATGTGTTCATTTCATGTATGCGCGAAATGCCTTAAAAATGGCTTTAAAATGGATTTGGAGCATGGAGACGATTATCTCGGGATTGCAAGATAACCAAACAAAACTTTTAGTGGATTTCTACTTATTTTATTAAATATCATCTCCACCAAACAGGACAAGCTTGCATCTGTTATAGTTTTGGAGAAAAATGTGTTCATTTCATGTATGCGCGAAATGCCTTAAAAATGGCTTTAAAATGGATTTGGAGCATGGAGACGATTATCTCGGGATTGCAAGATAACCAAACAAAACTTTTAGTGGATTTCTACTTATTTTATTAAATATCATCTCCACCAAACAGGACAAGCTTGCATCTGTTATAGTTTTGGAGAAAAAATGTGTTCATTTCATGTATGCGCGAAATGCCTTAAAAATGGCTTTAAAATGGATTTGGAGCATGGAGACGATTATCTCGGGATTGCAAGATAACCAAACAAAACTTTTAGTGGATTTCTACTTATTTTATTAAATATCATCTCCACCAAACAGGACAAGCTTGCATCTGTTATAGTTTTGGAGAAAAATGTGTTCATTTCATGTATGCGCGAAATGCCTTAAAAATGGCTTTAAAATGGATTTGGAGCATGGAGACGATTATCTCGGGATTGCAAGATAACCAAACAAAAACTTTTAGTGGATTCTACTTATTTTATTAAATATCATCTCCACCAAACAGGACAAGCTTGCATCTGTTATAGTTTTGGAGAAAAATGTGTTCATTTCATGTATGCGCGAAATGCCTTAAAAATGGCTTTAAAATGGATTTGGAGCATGGAGACGATTATCTCGGGATTGCAAGATAACCAAACAAAACTTTTAGTGGATTTCTACTTATTTTATTAAATATCATCTCCACCAAACAGGACAAGCTTGCATCTGTTATAGTTTTGGAGAAAAATGTGTTCATTTCATGTATGCGCGAATGCCTTAAAAATGGCTTTAAAATGGATTTGGAGCATGGAGACGATTATCTCGGGATTGCAAGATAACCAAACAAAACTTTTAGTGGATTTCTACTTATTTTATTAAATATCATCTCCACCAAACAGGACAAGCTTGCATCTGTTATAGTTTTGGAGAAAAATGTGTTCATTTCATGTATGCGCGAAATGCCTTAAAAATGGCTTTAAAATGGATTTGGAGCATGGAGACGATTATCTCGGGATTGCAAGATAACCAAACAAAACTTTTAGTGGATTTCTCTACTTATTTTATTAAATATCATCTCCACCAAACAGGACAAGCTTGCATCTGTTATAGTTTTGGAGAAAAATGTGTTCATTTCATGTATGCGCGAAATGCCTTAAAAATGGCTTTAAAAATGGATTTGGAGCATGGAGACGATTATCTCGGGATTGCAAGATAACCAAACAAAACTTTTAGTGGATTTCTACTTATTTTATTAAATATCATCTCCACCAAACAGGACAAGCTTGCATCTGTTATAGTTTTGGAGAAAAATGTGTTCATTTCATGTATGCGCGAAATGCCTTAAAAATGGCTTTAAAATGGATTTGGAGCATGGAGACGATTATCTCGGGATTGCAAGATAACCAAACAAAACTTTTAGTGGATTTCTACTTATTTTATTAAATATCATCTCCACCAAACAGGACAAGCTTGCATCTGTTATAGTTTTGGAGAAAAATGTGTTCATTTCATGTATGCGCGAAATGCCTTAAAAATGGCTTTAAAATGGATTTGGAGCATGGAGACGATTATCTCGGGATTGCAAGATAACCAAACAAAACTTTTAGTGGATTTCTACTTATTTTATTAAATATCATCTCCACCAAACAGGACAAGCTTGCATCTGTTATAGTTTTGGAGAAAAAATGTGTTCATTTCATGTATGCGCGAAATGCCTTAAAAATGGCTTTAAAATGGATTTGGAGCATGGAGACGATTATCTCGGGATTGCAAGATAACCAAACAAAACTTTTAGTGGATTTCTACTTATTTTATTAAATATCATCTCCACCAAACAGGACAAGCTTGCATCTGTTATAGTTTTGGAGAAAAATGTGTTCATTTCATGTATGCGCGAAATGCCTTAAAAATGGCTTTAAAATGGATTTGGAGCATGGAGACGATTATCTCGGGATTGCAATATAACCAAACAAAACTTTTAGTGGATTTCTACTTATTTTATTAAATATCATCTCCACCAAACAGGACAAGCTTGCATCTGTTATAGTTTTGGAGAAAAATGTGTTCATTTCATGTATGCGCGAAATGCCTTAAAATGGCTTTAAAATGGATTTGGAGCATGGAGACGATTATCTCGGGATTGCAAGATAACCAAACAAAACTTTTAGTGGATTTCTACTTATTTTATTAAATATCATCTCCACCAAACAGGACAAGCTTGCATCTGTTATAGTTTTGGAGAAAAATGTGTTCATTTCATGTATGCGCGAAATGCCTTAAAAATGGCTTTAAAATGGATTTGGAGCATGGAGACGATTATCTCGGGATTGCAAGATAACCAAACAAAACTTTTAGTGGATTTCTACTTATTTTATTAAATATCATCTCCACCAAACAGGACAAGCTTGCATCTGTTATAGTTTTGGAGAAAAATGTGTTCATTTCATGTATGCGCGAAATGCCTTAAAAATGGCTTTAAAATGGATTTGGAGCATGGAGACGATTATCTCGGGATTGCAAGATAACCAAACAAAACTTTTAGTGGATTTCTACTTATTTTATTAAATATCATCTCCACCAAACAGGACAAGCTTGCATCTGTTATAGTTTTGGAGAAAAATGTGTTCATTTCATGTATGCGCGAAATGCCTTAAAAATGGCTTTAAAATGGATTTGGAGCATGGAGACGATTATCTCGGGATTGCAAGATAACCAAACAAAACTTTTAGTGGATTTCTACTTATTTTATTAAATATCATCTCCACCAAACAGGACAAGCTTGCATCTGTTATAGTTTTGGAGAAAAATGTGTTCATTTCATGTATGCGCGAAATGCCTTAAAAATGGCTTTAAAATGGATTTGGAGCATGGAGACGATTATCTCGGGATTGCAAGATAACCAAACAAAACTTTTAGTGGATTTCTACTTATTTTATTAAATATCATCTCCACCAAACAGGACAAGCTTGCATCTGTTATAGTTTTGGAGAAAAATGTGTTCATTTCATGTATGCGCGAAATGCCTTAAAAATGGCTTTAAAATGGATTTGGAGCATGGAGACGATTATCTCGGGATTGCAAGATAACCAAACAAAACTTTTAGTGGATTTCTACTTATTTTATTAAATATCATCTCCACCAAACAGGACAAGCTTGCATCTGTTATAGTTTTGGAGAAAAATGTGTTCATTTCATGTATGCGCGAAATGCCTTAAAAATGGCTTTAAAATGGATTTGGAGCATGGAGACGATTATCTCGGGATTGCAAGATAACCAAACAAAACTTTTAGTGGATTTCTACTTATTTTATTAAATATCATCTCCACCAAACAGGACAAGCTTGCATCTGTTATAGTTTTGGAGAAAAATGTGTTCATTTCATGTATGCGCGAAATGCCTTAAAAATGGCTTTAAAATGGATTTGGAGCATGGAGACGATTATCTCGGGATTGCAAGATAACCAAACAAAACTTTTAGTGGATTTCTACTTATTTTATTAAATATCATCTCCACCAAACAGGACAAGCTTGCATCTGTTATAGTTTTGGAGAAAAATGTGTTCATTTCATGTATGCGCGAAATGCCTTAAAAATGGCTTTAAAATGGATTTGGAGCATGGAGACGATTATCTCGGGATTGCAAGATAACCAAACAAAACTTTTAGTGGATTTCTACTTATTTTATTAAATATCATCTCCACCAAACAGGACAAGCTTGCATCTGTTATAGTTTTGGAGAAAAATGTGTTCATTTCATGTATGCGCGAAATGCCTTAAAAATGGCTTTAAAATGGATTTGGAGCATGGAGACGATTATCTCGGGATTGCAAGATAACCAAACAAAACTTTTAGTGGATTTCTACTTATTTTATTAAATATCATCTCCACCAAACAGGACAAGCTTGCATCTGTTATAGTTTTGGAGAAAAATGTGTTCATTTCATGTATGCGCGAAATGCCTTAAAAATGGCTTTAAAATGGATTTGGAGCATGGAGACGATTATCTCGAGATTGCAATATAACCAAACAAAACTTTTAGTGGATTTCTACTTATTTTATTAAATATCATCTCCACCAAACAGGACAAGCTTGCATCTGTTATAGTTTTGGAGAAAAATGTGTTCATTTCATGTATGCGCGAAATGCCTTAAAAATGGCTTTAAAATGGGAGCATGGAGACGATTATCTCGGGATTGCAAGATAACCAAACAAAACTTTTAGTGGATTTCTACTTATTTTATTAAATATCATCTCCACCAAACAGGACAAGCTTGCATCTGTTATAGTTTTGGAGAAAAATGTGTTCATTTCATGTATGCGCGAAATGCCTTAAAAATGGCTTTAAAATGGATTTGGAGCATGGAGACGATTATCTCGGGATTGCAAGATAACCAAACAAAACTTTTAGTGGATTTCTACTTATTTTATTAAATATCATCTCCACCAAACAGGACAAGCTTGCATCTGTTATAGTTTTGGAGAAAAATGTGTTCATTTCATGTATGCGCGAAATGCCTTAAAAATGGCTTTAAAATGGATTTGGAGCATGGAGACGATTATCTCGGGATTGCAAGATAACCAAACAAAACTTTTAGTGGATTTCTACTTATTTTATTAAATATCATCTCCACCAAACAGGACAAGCTTGCATCTGTTATAGTTTTGGAGAAAAATGTGTTCATTTCATGTATGCGCGAAATGCCTTAAAAATGGCTTTAAAATGATTTGGAGCATGGAGACGATTATCTCGGGATTGCAAGATAACCAAACAAAACTTTTAGTGGATTTCTACTTATTTTATTAAATATCATCTCCACCAAACAGGACAAGCTTGCATCTGTTATAGTTTTGGAGAAAAATGTGTTCATTTCATGTATGCGCGAAATGCCTTAAAAATGGCTTTAAAATGGATTTGGAGCATGGAGACGATTATCTCGGGATTGCAAGATAACCAAACAAAACTTTTAGTGGATTTCTACTTATTTTATTAAATATCATCTCCACCAAACAGGACAAGCTTGCATCTGTTATAGTTTTGGAGAAAAATGTGTTCATTTCATGTATGCGCGAAATGCCTTAAAAATGGCTTTAAAATGGATTTGGAGCATGGAGACGATTATCTCGGGATTGCAAGATAACCAAACAAAACTTTTAGTGGATTTCTACTTATTTTATTAAATATCATCTCCACCAAACAGGACAAGCTTGCATCTGTTATAGTTTTGGAGAAAAATGTGTTCATTTCATGTATGCGCGAAATGCCTTAAAAATGGCTTTAAAATGGATTTGGAGCATGGAGACGATTATCTCGGGATTGCAAGATAACCAAACAAAACTTTTAGTGGATTTCTACTTATTTTATTAAATATCATCTCCACCAAACAGGACAAGCTTGCATCTGTTATAGTTTTGGAGAAAAATGTGTTCATTTCATGTATGCGCGAAATGCCTTAAAAATGGCTTTAAAATGGATTTGGAGCATGGAGACGATTATCTCGGGATTGCAAGATAACCAAACAAAACTTTTAGTGGATTTCTACTTATTTTATTAAATATCATCTCCACCAAACAGGACAAGCTTGCATCTGTTATAGTTTTGGAGAAAAATGTGTTCATTTCATGTATGCGCGAAATGCCTTAAAATGGCTTTAAAATGGATTTGGAGCATGGAGACGATTATCTCGGGATTGCAAGATAACCAAACAAAACTTTTAGTGGATTTCTACTTATTTTATTAAATATCATCTCCACCAAACAGGACAAGCTTGCATCTGTTATAGTTTGGAGAAAAATGTGTTCATTTCATGTATGCGCGAAATGCCTTAAAAATGGCTTTAAAATGGATTTGGAGCATGGAGACGATTATCTCGGGATTGCAAGATAACCAAACAAAACTTTTAGTGGATTTCTACTTATTTTATTAAATATCATCTCCACCAAACAGGACAAGCTTGCATCTGTTATAGTTTTGGAGAAAAATGTGTTCATTTCATGTATGCGCGAAATGCCTTAAAAATGGCTTTAAAATGGATTTGGAGCATGGAGACGATTATCTCGGGATTGCAAGATAACCAAACAAAACTTTTAGTGGATTTCTACTTATTTTATTAAATATCATCTCCACCAAACAGGACAAGCTTGCATCTGTTATAGTTTTGGAGAAAAATGTGTTCATTTCATGTATGCGCGAAATGCCTTAAAATGGCTTTAAAATGGATTTGGAGCATGGAGACGATTATCTCGGGATTGCAAGATAACCAAACAAAACTTTTAGTGGATTTCTACTTATTTTATTAAATATCATCTCCACCAAACAGGACAAGCTTGCATCTGTTATAGTTTTGGAGAAAAATGTGTTCATTTCATGTATGCGCGAAATGCCGTAAAAATGGCTTTAAAATGGATTTGGAGCATGGAGACGATTATCTCGGGATTGCAAGATAACCAAACAAAACTTTTAGTGGATTTCTACTTATTTATTAAATATCATCTCCACCAAACAGGACAAGCTTGCATCTGTTATAGTTTTGGAGAAAAATGTGTTCATTTCATGTATGCGCGAAATGCCTTAAAAATGGCTTTAAAATGGATTTGGAGCATGGAGACGATTATCTCGGGATTGCAAGATAACCAAACAAAACTTTTAGTGGATTTCTACTTATTTTATTAAATATCATCTCCACCAAACAGGACAAGCTTGCATCTGTTATAGTTTTGGAGAAAAATGTGTTCATTTCATGTATGCGCGAAATGCCTTAAAAATGGCTTTAAAATGGATTTGGAGCATGGAGACGATTATCTCGGGATTGCAAGATAACCAAACAAAACTTTTAGTGGATTTCTACTTATTTTATTAAATATCATCTCCACCAAACAGGACAAGCTTGCATCTGTTATAGTTTTGGAGAAAAATGTGTTCATTTCATGTATGCGCGAAATGCCTTAAAAATGGCTTTAAAATGGATTTGGAGCATGGAGACGATTATCTCGGGATTGCAAGATAACCAAACAAAACTTTTAGTGGATTTCTACTTATTTTATTAAATATCATCTCCACCAAACAGGACAAGCTTGCATCTGTTATAGTTTTGGAGAAAAATGTGTTCATTCATGTATGCGCGAAATGCCTTAAAATTGGCTTTAAAATGGATTTGGAGCATGGAGACGATTATCTCGGGATTGCAAGATAACCAAACAAAACTTTTAGTGGATTTCTACTTATTTTATTAAATATCATCTCCACCAAACAGGACAAGCTTGCATCTGTTATAGTTTTGGAGAAAAATGTGTTCATTTCATGTATGCGCGAAATGCCTTAAAAATGGCTTTAAAATGGATTTGGAGCATGGAGACGATTATCTCGGGATTGCAAGATAACCAAACAAAACTTTTAGTGGATTTCTACTTATTTTATTAAATATCATCTCCACCAAACAGGACAAGCTTGCATCTGTTATAGTTTTGGAGAAAAATGTGTTCATTTCATGTATGCGCGAAATGCCTTAAAAATGGCTTTAAAATGGATTTGGAGCATGGAGACGATTATCTCGGGATTGCAAGATAACCAAACAAAACTTTTAGTGGATTTCTACTTATTTTATTAAATATCATCTCCACCAAACAGGACAAGCTTGCATCTGTTATAGTTTTGGAGAAAAATGTGTTCATTTCATGTATGCGCGAAATGCCTTAAAAATGGCTTTAAAATGGATTTGGAGCATGGAGACGATTATCTCGGGATTGCAAGATAACCAAACAAAACTTTTAGTGGATTTCTACTTATTTTATTAAATATCATCTCCACCAAACAGGACAAGCTTGCATCTGTTATAGTTTTGGAGAAAAATGTGTTCATTTCATGTATGCGCGAAATGCTTAAAAATGGCTTTAAAATGGATTTGGAGCATGGAGACGATTATCTCGGGATTGCAAGATAACCAAACAAAACTTTTAGTGGATTTCTACTTATTTTATTAAATATCATCTCCACCAACAGGACAAGCTTGCATCTGTTATAGTTTTGGAGAAAAATGTGTTCATTTCATGTATGCGCGAAATGCCTTAAAAATGGCTTTAAAATGGATTTGGAGCATGGAGACGATTATCTCGGGATTGCAAGATAACCAAACAAAACTTTTAGTGGATTTCTACTTATTTTATTAAATATCATCTCCACCAAACAGGACAAGCTTGCATCTGTTATAGTTTTGGAGAAAAATGTGTTCATTTCATGTATGCGCGAAATGCCTTAAAAATGGCTTTAAAATGGATTTGGAGCATGGAGACGATTATCTCGGGATTGCAAGATAACCAAACAAAACTTTTAGTGGATTTCTACTTATTTTATTAAATATCATCTCCACCAAACAGGACAAGCTTGCATCTGTTATAGTTTTGGAGAAAAATGTGTTCATTTCATGTATGCGCGAAATGCCTTAAAAATGGCTTTAAAATGGATTTGGAGCATGGAGACGATTATCTCGGGATTGCAAGATAACCAAACAAAACTTTTAGTGGATTTCTACTTATTTTATTAAATATCATCTCCACCAAACAGGACAAGCTTGCATCTGTTATAGTTTTGGAGAAAAATGTGTTCATTTCATGTATGCGCGAAATGCCTTAAAAATGGCTTTAAAATGGATTTGGAGCATGGAGACGATTATCTCGGGATTGCAAGATAACCAAACAAAACTTTTAGTGGATTTCTACTTATTTTATTAAATATCATCTCCACCAACAGGACAAGCTTGCATCTGTTATAGTTTTGGAGAAAAATGTGTTCATTTCATGTATGCGCGAAATGCCTTAAAAAATGGCTTTAAAATGGATTTGGAGCATGGAGACGATTATCTCGGGATTGCAAGATAACCAAACAAAACTTTTAGTGGATTTCTACTTATTTTATTAAATATCATCTCCACCAAACAGGACAAGCTTGCATCTGTTATAGTTTTGGAGAAAAATGTGTTCATTTCATGTATGCGCGAAATGCCTTAAAATGGCTTTAAAATGGATTTGGAGCATGGAGACGATTATCTCGGGATTGCAAGATAACCAAACAAAACTTTTAGTGGATTTCTACTTATTTTATTAAATATCATCTCCACCAAACAGGACAAGCTTGCATCTGTTATAGTTTTGGAGAAAAATGTGTTCATTTCATGTATGCGCGAAATGCCTTAAAAATGGCTTTAAAATGGATTTGGAGCATGGAGACGATTATCTCGGGATTGCAAGATAACCAAACAAAACTTTTAGTGGATTTCTACTTATTTTATTAAATATCATCTCCACCAAACAGGACAAGCTTGCATCTGTTATAGTTTTGGAGAAAAATGTGTTCATTTCATGTATGCGCGAAATGCCTTAAAAATGGCTTTAAAATGGATTTGGAGCATGGAGACGATTATCTCGGGATTGCAAGATAACCAAACAAAACTTTTAGTGGATTTCTACTTATTTTATTAAATATCATCTCCACCAAACAGGACAAGCTTGCATCTGTTATAGTTTTGGAGAAAAATGTGTTCATTTCATGTATGCGCGAAATGCCTTAAAAATGGCTTTAAAATGGATTTGGAGCATGGAGACGATTATCTCGGGATTGCAAGATAACCAAACAAAACTTTTAGTGGATTTCTACTTATTTTATTAAATATCATCTCCACCAAACAGGACAAGCTTGCATCTGTTATAGTTTTGGAGAAAAATGTGTTCATTTCATGTATGCGCGAAATGCCTTAAAATGGCTTTAAAATGGATTTGGAGCATGGAGACGATTATCTCGGGATTGCAAGATAACCAAACAAAACTTTTAGTGGATTTCTACTTATTTTATTAAATATCATCTCCACCAAACAGGACAAGCTTGCATCTGTTATAGTTTTGGAGAAAAATGTGTTCATTTCATGTATGCGCGAAATGCCTTAAAAATGGCTTTAAAATGGATTTGGAGCATGGAGACGATTATCTCGGGATTGCAAGATAACCAAACAAAACTTTTAGTGGATTTCTACTTATTTTATTAAATATCATCTCCACCAAACAGGACAAGCTTGCATCTGTTATAGTTTTGGAGAAAAATGTGTTCATTTCATGTATGCGCGAAATGCCTTAAAATGGCTTTAAAATGGATTTGGAGCATGGAGACGATTATCTCGGGATTGCAAGATAACCAAACAAAACTTTTAGTGGATTTCTACTTATTTTATTAAATATCATCTCCACCAAACAGGACAAGCTTGCATCTGTTATAGTTTTGGAGAAAAATGTGTTCATTTCATGTATGCGCGAAATGCCTTAAAAATGGCTTTTAAAATGGATTTGGAGCATGGAGACGATTATCTCGGGATTGCAAGATAACCAAACAAAACTTTTAGTGGATTTCTACTTATTTTATTAAATATCATCTCCACCAAACAGGACAAGCTTGCATCTGTTATAGTTTTGGAGAAAAATGTGTTCATTTCATGTATGCGCGAAATGCCTTAAAAATGGCTTTAAAATGGATTTGGAGCATGGAGACGATTATCTCGGGATTGCAAGATAACCAAACAAAACTTTTAGTGGATTTCTACTTATTTTATTAAATATCATCTCCACCAAACAGGACAAGCTTGCATCTGTTATAGTTTTGGAGAAAAATGTGTTCATTTCATGTATGCGCGAAATGCCTTAAAAATGGCTTTAAAATGGATTTGGAGCATGGAGACGATTATCTCGGGATTGCAAGATAACCAAACAAAACTTTTAGTGGATTTCTACTTATTTTATTAAATATCATCTCCACCAAACAGGACAAGCTTGCATCTGTTATAGTTTTGGAGAAAAATGTGTTCATTTCATGTATGCGCGAAATGCCTTAAAATGGCTTTAAAATGGATTTGGAGCATGGAGACGATTATCTCGGGATTGCAAGATAACCAAACAAAACTTTTAGTGGATTTCTACTTATTTTATTAAATATCATCTCCACCAAACAGGACAAGCTTGCATCTGTTATAGTTTTGGAGAAAAATGTGTTCATTTCATGTATGCGCGAAATGCCTTAAAAATGGCTTTAAAATGGATTTGGAGCATGGAGACGATTATCTCGGGATTGCAAGATAACCAAACAAACTTTTAGTGGATTTCTACTTATTTTATTAAATATCATCTCCACCAAACAGGACAAGCTTGCATCTGTTATAGTTTTGGAGAAAATGTGTTCATTTCATGTATGCGCGAAATGCCTTAAAATGGCTTTAAAATGGATTTGGAGCATGGAGACGATTATCTCGGGATTGCAAGATAACCAAACAAAACTTTTAGTGGATTTCTACTTATTTTATTAAATATCATCTCCACCAAACAGGACAAGCTTGCATCTGTTATAGTTTTGGAGAAAAATGTGTTCATTTCATGTATGCGCGAAATGCCTTAAAAATGGCTTTAAAATGGATTTGGAGCATGGAGACGATTATCTCGGGATTGCAAGATAACCAAACAAAACTTTTAGTGGATTTCTACTTATTTTATTAAATATCATCTCCACCAAACAGGACAAGCTTGCATCTGTTATAGTTTTGGAGAAAAATGTGTTCATTTCATGTATGCGCGAAATGCCTTAAAAATGGCTTTAAAATGGATTTGGAGCATGGAGACGATTATCTCGGGATTGCAAGATAACCAAACAAAACTTTTAGTGGATTTCTACTTATTTTATTAAATATCATCTCCACCAAACAGGACAAGCTTGCATCTGTTATAGTTTTGGAGAAAAAATGTGTTCATTTCATGTATGCGCGAAATGCCTTAAAAATGGCTTTAAAATGGATTTGGAGCATGGAGACGATTATCTCGGGATTGGCAAGATAACCAAACAAAACTTTTAGTGGATTTCTACTTATTTTATTAAATATCATCTCCACCAAACAGGACAAGCTTGCATCTGTTATAGTTTTGGAGAAAAATGTGTTCATTTCATGTATGCGCGAAATGCCTTAAAAATGGCTTTAAAATGGATTTGGAGCATGGAGACGATTATCTCGGGATTGCAAGATAACCAAACAAAACTTTTAGTGGATTTCTACTTATTTTATTAAATATCATCTCCACCAAACAGGACAAGCTTGCATCTGTTATAGTTTTGGAGAAAAATGTGTTCATTTCATGTATGCGCGAAATGCCTTAAAAATGGCTTTAAAATGGATTTGGAGCATGGAGACGATTATCTCGGATTGCAAGATAACCAAACAAAACTTTTAGTGGATTTCTACTTATTTTATTAAATATCATCTCCACCAAACAGGACAAGCTTGCATCTGTTATAGTTTTGGAGAAAAATGTGTTCATTTCATGTATGCGCGAAATGCCTTAAAAATGGCTTTAAAATGGATTTGGAGCATGGAGACGATTATCTCGGGATTGCAAGATAACCAAACAAAACTTTTAGTGGATTTCTACTTATTTTATTAAATATCATCTCCACCAAACAGGACAAGCTTGCATCTGTATAGTTTTGGAGAAAAAATGTGTTCATTTCATGTATGCGCGAAATGCCTTAAAAATGGCTTTAAAATGGATTTGGAGCATGGAGACGATTATCTCGGGATTGCAAGATAACCAAACAAAACTTTTAGTGGATTTCTACTTATTTTATTAAATATCATCCTCCACCAAACAGGACAAGCTTGCATCTGTTATAGTTTTGGAGAAAAATGTGTTCATTTCATGTATGCGCGAAATGCCTTAAAAATGGCTTTAAAATGGATTTGGAGCATGGAGACGATT
>NW_027442913.1:0-70976 GCF_048569485.1 Anomaloglossus baeobatrachus
ATCTTTGCTTGGCTGCTTTGGACACACCGGCCGAGTTCCCCCTGGGCCCGCTGGCTGTGGATGCCTCCGCTGGTGTAGTGACAGGAATTGGCCTTTGGTTCAGCCGGGAGGGGAGCTTTGTAGCGAGCGCCAGCGGGCACGCTCCAAAGATGGCACTTGCGGCTGCAGCAGCAGGAAGTGCACGGCCGGGCCCTTTTTTGCGGCCGCCTGGTGGGGCTGCCGACGTTGAGCCTCCGACGCCGGGCCTCTTCCTGCCGCCCTGAGCGAGCAGCCGGAGCTGCAGCCTTCTGCCTGTTTACAGGCGTCGAACGCACGTTGGGCTCCGAAGCCGCCGCCCCGCTATGCAAATGACTCTGGCTTGCTGTGCATCTTGGACGACGGCCTTCGCCTTGAGCTTGGCCTGCCATGGGGGGGATGGAAGGGGTGTAGCCGGCTCCCAGGCTGCTGGCCTCGGTGGCACCCTCTCGAAGGAACGCCTGGCTTTGGCCCCGGATCCCGCCTCACCCCACCGCCCGAGACTCCGCGATGTAGCGGGCCTGCGCCGGAGGGGCGCCCGTCGAGCCGGCGCGCTCCCAACTCATACTTACCTGGCAGGGGAGATACCATGATCACTAAGGTGGTTCTCCCAGGGTGAGGCTCATCCATTGCACTCCGGGTGTGCTGACCCCTGCGATTTCCCCAAATGCGGGAAACTCGACTGCATAATTTGTGGTAGTGGGGGACTGCGTTCGCGCTTTCCCCTGATTTGCTCTGGTCAAAGATAGACAGATACACGCTGCTGCTTGGGGGGCTCCACGAGCCAACAGGTGTGCGAGTCTCCTTTTGCTGCCTGCTGCGAGGGACTCTCAAGCAAGCACAGCCTGTTGGTGCCCCCTTGTGGCCCCATCTAGAAGCTGCCAAAGGGAAGCCGCTCGCTTTGCTGCTGGCTTTTGGTATCTGGGATTTGTTGTGAGCCTTTTTTAAAAGAGGGGAGGGGAGGGGAGGGGAGGGGAGGGGAGGGGAGGGGAGGGGAGGGGGGGGTTCCTTCCTTGGTCTTTGTTTTTTCGTTTTCCTCTCTCCGTTTAAACCCTTAACTCTTGATTTGGCGTCCTGATATCTTTGCTTGGCTGCTTTGGACACACCGGCCGAGTTCCCCCTGGGCCCGCTGGCTGTGGATGCCTCCGCTGGTGTAGTGACAGGAATTGGCCTTTGGTTCAGCCGGGAGGGGAGCTTTGTAGCGAGCGCCAGCGGGCACGCTCCAAAGATGGCACTTGCGGCTGCAGCAGCAGGAAGTGCACGGCCGGGCCCTTTTTTGCGGCCGCCTGGTGGGGCTGCCGACGTTGAGCCTCCGACGCCGGGCCTCTTCCTGCCGCCCTGAGCGAGCAGCCGGAGCTGCAGCCTTCTGCCTGTTTACAGGCGTCGAACGCACGTTGGGCTCCGAAGCCGCCGCCCCGCTATGCAAATGACTCTGGCTTGCTGTGCATCTTGGACGACGGCCTTCGCCTTGAGCTTGGCCTGCCATGGGGGGGATGGAAGGGGTGTAGCCGGCTCCCAGGCTGCTGGCCTCGGTGGCACCCTCTCGAAGGAACGCCTGGCTTTGGCCCCGGATCCCGCCTCACCCCACCGCCGGAGACTCCGCGATGTAGCGGGCCTGCGCCGGAGGGGCGCCCGTCGAGCCGGCGCGCTCCCAACTCATACTTACCTGGCAGGGGAGATACCATGATCACTAAGGTGGTTCTCCCAGGGTGAGGCTCATCCATTGCACTCCGGGTGTGCTGACCCCTGCGATTTCCCCAAATGTGGGAAACTCGACTGCATAATTTGTGGTAGTGGGGGACTGCGTTCGCGCTTTCCCCTGATTTGCTCTGGTCAAAGATAGACAGATACACGCTGCTGCTTGGGGGGCTCCACGAGCCAACAGGTGTGCGAGTCTCCTTTTGCTGCCTGCTGCGAGGGACTCTCAAGCAAGCACAGCCTGTTGGTGCCCCCTTGTGGCCCCATCTAGAAGCTGCCAAAGGGAAGCCGCTCGCTTTGCTGCTGGCTTTTGGTATCTGGGATTTGTTGTGAGCCTTTTTTAAAAGAGAGGAGGGGAGGGGAGGGGGGGGGGTTCCTTCCTTGGTCTTTGTTTTTTCGTTTTCCTCTCTCCGTTTAAACCCTTAACTCTTGATTTGGCGTCCTGATATCTTTGCTTGGCTGCTTTGGACACACCGGCCGAGTTCCCCCTGGGCCCGCTGGCTGTGGATGCCTCCGCTGGTGTAGTGACAGGAATTGGCCTTTGGTTCAGCCGGGAGGGGAGCTTTGTAGCGAGCGCCAGCGGGCACGCTCCAAAGATGGCACTTGCGGCTGCAGCAGCAGGAAGTGCACGGCCGGGCCCTTTTTTGCGGCCGCCTGGTGGGGCTGCCGACGTTGAGCCTCCGACGCCGGGCCTCTTCCTGCCGCCCTGAGCGAGCAGCCGGAGCTGCAGCCTTCTGCCTGTTTACAGGCGTCGAACGCACGTTGGGCTCCGAAGCCGCCGCCCCGCTATGCAAATGACTCTGGCTTGCTGTGCATCTTGGACGACGGCCTTCGCCTTGAGCTTGGCCTGCCATGGGGGGGATGGAAGGGGTGTAGCCGGCTCCCAGGCTGCTGGCCTCGGTGGCACCCTCTCGAAGGAACGCCTGGCTTTGGCCCCGGATCCCGCCTCACCCCACCGCCCGAGACTCCGCGATGTAGCGGGCCTGCGCCGGAGGGGCGCCCGTCGAGCCGGCGCGCTCCCAACTCATACTTACCTGGCAGGGGAGATACCATGATCACTAAGGTGGTTCTCCCAGGGTGAGGCTCATCCATTGCACTCCGGGTGTGCTGACCCCTGCGATTTCCCCAAATGCGGGAAACTCGACTGCATAATTTGTGGTAGTGGGGGACTGCGTTCGCGCTTTCCCCTGATTTGCTCTGGTCAAAGATAGACAGATACACGCTGCTGCTTGGGGGGCTCCACGAGCCAACAGGTGTGCGAGTCTCCTTTTGCTGCCTGCTGCGAGGGACTCTCAAGCAAGCACAGCCTGTTGGTGCCCCCTTGTGGCCCCATCTAGAAGCTGCCAAAGGGAAGCCGCTCGCTTTGCTGCTGGCTTTTGGTATCTGGGATTTGTTGTGAGCCTTTTTTAAAAGAGAGGAGGGGAGGGGAGGGGAGGGGGGGGTTCCTTCCTTGGTCTTTGTTTTTTCGTTTTCCTCTCTCCGTTTAAACCCTTAACTCTTGATTTGGCGTCCTGATATCTTTGCTTGGCTGCTTTGGACACACCGGCCGAGTTCCCCCTGGGCCCGCTGGCTGTGGATGCCTCCGCTGGTGTAGTGACAGGAATTGGCCTTTGGTTCAGCCGGGAGGGGAGCTTTGTAGCGAGCGCCAGCGGGCACGCTCCAAAGATGGCACTTGCGGCTGCAGCAGCAGGAAGTGCACGGCCGGGCCCTTTTTTGCGGCCGCCTGGTGGGGCTGCCGACGTTGAGCCTCCGACGCCGGGCCTCTTCCTGCCGCCCTGAGCGAGCAGCCGGAGCTGCAGCCTTCTGCCTGTTTACAGGCGTCGAACGCCCGTTGGGCTCCGAAGCCGCCGCCCCGCTATGCAAATGACTCTGGCTTGCTGTGCATCTTGGACGACGGCCTTCGCCTTGAGCTTGGCCTGCCATGGGGGGGATGGAAGGGGTGTAGCCGGCTCCCAGGCTGCTGGCCTCGGTGGCACCCTCTCGAAGGAACGCCTGGCTTTGGCCCCGGATCCCGCCTCACCCCACCGCCCGAGACTCCGCGATGTAGCGGGCCTGCGCCGGAGGGGCGCCCGTCGAGCCGGCGCGCTCCCAACTCATACTTACCTGGCAGGGGAGATACCATGATCACTAAGGTGGTTCTCCCAGGGTGAGGCTCATCCATTGCACTCCGGGTGTGCTGACCCCTGCGATTTCCCCAAATGCGGGAAACTCGACTGCATAATTTGTGGTAGTGGGGGACTGCGTTCGCGCTTTCCCCTGATTTGCTCTGGTCAAAGATAGACAGATACACGCTGCTGCTTGGGGGGCTCCACGAGCCAACAGGTGTGCGAGTCTCCTTTTGCTGCCTGCTGCGAGGGACTCTCAAGCAAGCACAGCCTGTTGGTGCCCCCTTGTGGCCCCATCTAGAAGCTGCCAAAGGGAAGCCGCTCGCTTTGCTGCTGGCTTTTGGTATCTGGGATTTGTTGTGAGCCTTTTTTAAAAGAGAGGAGGGGAGGGGAGGGGAGGGGGGGGTTCCTTCCTTGGTCTTTGTTTTTTCGTTTTCCTCTCTCCGTTTAAACCCTTAACTCTTGATTTGGCGTCCTGATATCTTTGCTTGGCTGCTTTGGACACACCGGCCGAGTTCCCCCTGGGCCCGCTGGCTGTGGATGCCTCCGCTGGTGTAGTGACAGGAATTGGCCTTTGGTTCAGCCGGGAGGGGAGCTTTGTAGCGAGCGCCAGCGGGCACGCTCCAAAGATGGCACTTGCGGCTGCAGCAGCAGGAAGTGCACGGCCGGGCCCTTTTTTGCGGCCGCCTGGTGGGGCTGCCGACGTTGAGCCTCCGACGCCGGGCCTCTTCCTGCCGCCCTGAGCGAGCAGCCGGAGCTGCAGCCTTCTGCCTGTTTACAGGCGTCGAACGCACGTTGGGCTCCGAAGCCGCCGCCCCGCTATGCAAATGACTCTGGCTTGCTGTGCATCTTGGACGACGGCCTTCGCCTTGAGCTTGGCCTGCCATGGGGGGGATGGAAGGGGTGTAGCCGGCTCCCAGGCTGCTGGCCTCGTTGGCACCCTCTCGAAGGAACGCCTGGCTTTGGCCCCGGATCCCGCCTCACCCCACCGCCCGAGACTCCGCGATGTAGCGGGCCTGCGCCGGAGGGGCGCCCGTCGAGCCGGCGCGCTCCCAACTCATACTTACCTGGCAGGGGAGATACCATGATCACTAAGGTGGTTCTCCCAGGGTGAGGCTCATCCATTGCACTCCGGGTGTGCTGACCCCTGCGATTTCCCCAAATGCGGGAAACTCGACTGCATAATTTGTGGTAGTGGGGGACTGCGTTCGCGCTTTCCCCTGATTTGCTCTGGTCAAAGATAGACAGATACACGCTGCTGCTTGGGGGGCTCCACGAGCCAACAGGTGTGCGAGTCTCCTTTTGCTGCCTGCTGCGAGGGACTCTCAAGCAAGCACAGCCTGTTGGTGCCCCCTTGTGGCCCCATCTAGAAGCTGCCAAAGGGAAGCCGCTCGCTTTGCTGCTGGCTTTTGGTATCTGGGATTTGTTGTGAGCCTTTTTTAAAAGAGGGGAGGGGGGGGGTTCCTTCCTTGGTCTTTGTTTTTTCGTTTTCCTCTCTCCGTTTAAACCCTTAACTCTTGATTTGGCGTCCTGATATCTTTGCTTGGCTGCTTTGGACACACCGGCCGAGTTCCCCCTGGGCCCGCTGGCTGTGGATGCCTCCGCTGGTGTAGTGACAGGAATTGGCCTTTGGTTCAGCCGGGAGGGGAGCTTTGTAGCGAGCGCCAGCGGGCACGCTCCAAAGATGGCACTTGCGGCTGCAGCAGCAGGAAGTGCACGGCCGGGCCCTTTTTTGCGGCCGCCTGGTGGGGCTGCCGACGTTGAGCCTCCGACGCCGGGCCTCTTCCTGCCGCCCTGAGCGAGCAGCCGGAGCTGCAGCCTTCTGCCTGTTTACAGGCGTCGAACGCACGTTGGGCTCCGAAGCCGCCGCCCCGCTATGCAAATGACTCTGGCTTGCTGTGCATCTTGGACGACGGCCTTCGCCTTGAGCTTGGCCTGCCATGGGGGGGATGGAAGGGGTGTAGCCGGCTCCCAGGCTGCTGGCCTCGGTGGCACCCTCTCGAAGGAACGCCTGGCTTTGGCCCCGGATCCCGCCTCACCCCACCGCCCGAGACTCCGCGATGTAGCGGGCCTGCGCCGGAGGGGCGCCCGTCGAGCCGGCGCGCTCCCAACTCATACTTACCTGGCAGGGGAGATACCATGATCACTAAGGTGGTTCTCCCAGGGTGAGGCTCATCCATTGCACTCCGGGTGTGCTGACCACTGCGATTTCCCCAAATGCGGGAAACTCGACTGCATAATTTGTGGTAGTGGGGGACTGCGTTCGCGCTTTCCCCTGATTTGCTCTGGTCAAAGATAGACAGATACACGCTGCTGCTTGGGGGGCTCCACGAGCCAACAGGTGTGCGAGTCTCCTTTTGCTGCCTGCTGTGAGGGACTCTCAAGCAAGCACAGCCTGTTGGTGCCCCCTTGTGGCCCCATCTAGAAGCTGCCAAAGGGAAGCCGCTCGCTTTGCTGCTGGCTTTTGGTATCTGGGATTTGTTGTGAGCCTTTTTTAAAAGAGAGGAGGGGAGGGGAGGGGAGGGGGGGGTTCCTTCCTTGGTCTTTGTTTTTTCGTTTTCCTCTCTCCGTTTAAACCCTTAACTCTTGATTTGGCGTCCTGATATCTTTGCTTGGCTGCTTTGGACACACCGGCCGAGTTCCCCCTGGGCCCGCTGGCTGTGGATGCCTCCGCTGGTGTAGTGACAGGAATTGGCCTTTGGTTCAGCCGGGAGGGGAGCTTTGTAGCGAGCGCCAGCGGGCACGCTCCAAAGATGGCACTTGCGGCTGCAGCAGCAGGAAGTGCACGGCCGGGCCCTTTTTTGCGGCCGCCTGGTGGGGCTGCCGACGTTGAGCCTCCGACGCCGGGCCTCTTCCTGCCGCCCTGAGCGAGCAGCCGGAGCTGCAGCCTTCTGCCTGTTTACAGGCGTCGAACGCACGTTGGGCTCCGAAGCCGCCGCCCCGCTATGCAAATGACTCTGGCTTGCTGTGCATCTTGGACGACGGCCTTCGCCTTGAGCTTGGCCTGCCATGGGGGGGATGGAAGGGGTGTAGCCGGCTCCCAGGCTGCTGGCCTCGGTGGCACCCTCTCGAAGGAACGCCTGGCTTTGGCCCCGGATCCCGCCTCACCCCACCGCCCGAGACTCCGCGATGTAGCGGGCCTGCGCCGGAGGGGCGCCCGTCGAGCCGGCGCGCTCCCAACTCATACTTACCTGGCAGGGGAGATACCATGATCACTAAGGTGGTTCTCCCAGGGTGAGGCTCATCCATTGCACTCCGGGTGTGCTGACCCCTGCGATTTCCCCAAATGCGGGAAACTCGACTGCATAATTTGTGGTAGTGGGGGACTGCGTTCGCGCTTTCCCCTGATTTGCTCTGGTCAAAGATAGACAGATACACGCTGCTGCTTGGGGGGCTCCTTTTGCTGCCTGCTGCGAGGGACTCTCAAGCAAGCACAGCCTGTTGGTGCCCCCTTGTGGCCCCATCTAGAAGCTGCCAAAGGGAAGCCGCTCGCTTTGCTGCTGGCTTTTGGTATCTGGGATTTGTTGTGAGCCTTTTTTAAAAGAGAGGAGGGGAGGGGAGGGGAGGAGAGGGGAGGGGAGGGGGGGGGTTCCTTCCTTGGTCTTTGTTTTTTCGTTTTCCTCTCTCCGTTTAAACCCTTAACTCTTGATTTGGCGTCCTGATATCTTTGCTTGGCTGCTTTGGACACACCGGCCGAGTTCCCCCTGGGCCCGCTGGCTGTGGATGCCTCCGCTGGTGTAGTGACAGGAATTGGCCTTTGGTTCAGCCGGGAGGGGAGCTTTGTAGCGAGCGCCAGCGGGCACGCTCCAAAGATGGCACTTGCGGCTGCAGCAGCAGGAAGTGCACGGCCGGGCCCTTTTTTGCGGCCGCCTGGTGGGGCTGCCGACGTTGAGCCTCCGACGCCGGGCCTCTTCCTGCCGCCCTGAGCGAGCAGCCGGAGCTGCAGCCTTCTGCCTGTTTACAGGCGTCGAACGCACGTTGGGCTCCGAAGCCGCCGCCCCGCTATGCAAATGACTCTGGCTTGCTGTGCATCTTGGACGACGGCCTTCGCCTTGAGCTTGGCCTGCCATGGGGGGGATGGAAGGGGTGTAGCCGGCTCCCAGGCTGCTGGCCTCGGTGGCACCCTCTCGAAGGAACGCCTGGCTTTGGCCCCGGATCCCGCCTCACCCCACCGCCCGAGACTCCGCGATGTAGCGGGCCTGCGCCGGAGGGGCGCCCGTCGAGCCGGCGCGCTCCCAACTCATACTTACCTGGCAGGGGAGATACCATGATCACTAAGGTGGTTCTCCCAGGGTGAGGCTCATCCATTGCACTCCGGGTGTGCTGACCCCTGCGATTTCCCCAAATGCGGGAAACTCGACTGCATAATTTGTGGTAGTGGGGGACTGCGTTCGCGCTTTCCCCTGATTTGCTCTGGTCAAAGATAGACAGATACACGCTGCTGCTTGGGGGGCTCCACGAGCCAACAGGTGTGCGAGTCTCCTTTTGCTGCCTGCTGCGAGGGACTCTCAAGCAAGCACAGCCTGTTGGTGCCCCCTTGTGGCCCCATCTAGAAGCTGCCAAAGGGAAGCCGCTCGCTTTGCTGCTGGCTTTTGGTATCTGGGATTTGTTGTGAGCCTTTTTTAAAAGAGAGGAGGGGAGGGGAGGGGAGGAGAGGGGAGGGGAGGGGGGGGGTTCCTTCCTTGGTCTTTGTTTTTTCGTTTTCCTCTCTCCGTTTAAACCCTTAACTCTTGATTTGGCGTCCTGATATCTTTGCTTGGCTGCTTTGGACACACCGGCCGAGTTCCCCCTGGGCCCGCTGGCTGTGGATGCCTCCGCTGGTGTAGTGACAGGAATTGGCCTTTGGTTCAGCCGGGAGGGGAGCTTTGTAGCGAGCGCCAGCGGGCACGCTCCAAAGATGGCACTTGCGGCTGCAGCAGCAGGAAGTGCACGGCCGGGCCCTTTTTTGCGGCCGCCTGGTGGGGCTGCCGACGTTGAGCCTCCGACGCCGGGCCTCTTCCTGCCGCCCTGAGCGAGCAGCCGGAGCTGCAGCCTTCTGCCTGTTTACAGGCGTCGAACGCACGTTGGGCTCCGAAGCCGCCGCCCCGCTATGCAAATGACTCTGGCTTGCTGTGCATCTTGGACGACGGCCTTCGCCTTGAGCTTGGCCTGCCATGGGGGGGATGGAAGGGGTGTAGCCGGCTCCCAGGCTGCTGGCCTCGGTGGCACCCTCTCGAAGGAACGCCTGGCTTTGGCCCCGGATCCCGCCTCACCCCACCGCCCGAGACTCCGCGATGTAGCGGGCCTGCGCCGGAGGGGCGCCCGTCGAGCCGGCGCGCTCCCAACTCATACTTACCTGGCAGGGGAGATACCATGATCACTAAGGTGGTTCTCCCAGGGTGAGGCTCATCCATTGCACTCCGGGTGTGCTGACCCCTGCGATTTCCCCAAATGCGGGAAACTCGACTGCATAATTTGTGGTAGTGGGGGACTGCGTTCGCGCTTTCCCCTGATTTGCTCTGGTCAAAGATAGACAGATACACGCTGCTGCTTGGGGGGCTCCACGAGCCAACAGGTGTGCGAGTCTCCTTTTGCTGCCTGCTGCGAGGGACTCTCAAGCAAGCACAGCCTGTTGGTGCCCCCTTGTGGCCCCATCTAGAAGCTGCCAAAGGGAAGCCGCTCGCTTTGCTGCTGGCTTTTGGTATCTGGGATTTGTTGTGAGCCTTTTTTAAAAGAGAGGAGGGGAGGGGAGGGGGGGGGTTCCTTCCTTGGTCTTTGTTTTTTCGTTTTCCTCTCTCCGTTTAAACCCTTAACTCTTGATTTGGCGTCCTGATATCTTTGCTTGGCTGCTTTGGACACACCGGCCGAGTTCCCCCTGGGCCCGCTGGCTGTGGATGCCTCCGCTGGTGTAGTGACAGGAATTGGCCTTTGGTTCAGCCGGGAGGGGAGCTTTGTAGCGAGCGCCAGCGGGCACGCTCCAAAGATGGCACTTGCGGCTGCAGCAGCAGGAAGTGCACGGCCGGGCCCTTTTTTGCGGCCGCCTGGTGGGGCTGCCGACGTTGAGCCTCCGACGCCGGGCCTCTTCCTGCCGCCCTGAGCGAGCAGCCGGAGCTGCAGCCTTCTGCCTGTTTACAGGCGTCGAACGCACGTTGGGCTCCGAAGCCGCCGCCCCGCTATGCAAATGACTCTGGCTTGCTGTGCATCTTGGACGACGGCCTTCGCCTTGAGCTTGGCCTGCCATGGGGGGGATGGAAGGGGTGTAGCCGGCTCCCAGGCTGCTGGCCTCGGTGGCACCCTCTCGAAGGAACGCCTGGCTTTGGCCCCGGATCCCGCCTCACCCCACCGCCCGAGACTCCGCGATGTAGCGGGCCTGCGCCGGAGGGGCGCCCGTCGAGCCGGCGCGCTCCCAACTCATACTTACCTGGCAGGGGAGATACCATGATCACTAAGGTGGTTCTCCCAGGGTGAGGCTCATCCATTGCACTCCGGGTGTGCTGACCCCTGCGATTTCCCCAAATGCGGGAAACTCGACTGCATAATTTGTGGTAGTGGGGGACTGCGTTCGCGCTTTCCCCTGATTTGCTCTGGTCAAAGATAGACAGATACACGCTGCTGCTTGGGGGGCTCCACGAGCCAACAGGTGTGCGAGTCTCCTTTTGCTGCCTGCTGCGAGGGACTCTCAAGCAAGCACAGCCTGTTGGTGCCCCCTTGTGGCCCCATCTAGAAGCTGCCAAAGGGAAGCCGCTCGCTTTGCTGCTGGCTTTTGGTATCTGGGATTTGTTGTGAGCCTTTTTTAAAAGAGAGGAGGGGAGGGGAGGGGAAAGGAGGGGAGGGGAGGGGAGGGGAGGGGAGGGGGGGGTTCCTTCCTTGGTCTTTGTTTTTTCGTTTTCCTCTCTCCGTTTAAACCCTTAACTCTTGATTTGGCGTCCTGATATCTTTGCTTGGCTGCTTTGGACACACCGGCCGAGTTCCCCCTGGGCCCGCTGGCTGTGGATGCCTCCGCTGGTGTAGTGACAGGAATTGGCCTTTGGTTCAGCCGGGAGGGGAGCTTTGTAGCGAGCGCCAGCGGGCACGCTCCAAAGATGGCACTTGCGGCTGCAGCAGCAGGAAGTGCACGGCCGGGCCCTTTTTTGCGGCCGCCTGGTGGGGCTGCCGACGTTGAGCCTCCGACGCCGGGCCTCTTCCTGCCGCCCTGAGCGAGCAGCCGGAGCTGCAGCCTTCTGCCTGTTTACAGGCGTCGAACGCACGTTGGGCTCCGAAGCCGCCGCCCCGCTATGCAAATGACTCTGGCTTGCTGTGCATCTTGGACGACGGCCTTCGCCTTGAGCTTGGCCTGCCATGGGGGGGATGGAAGGGGTGTAGCCGGCTCCCAGGCTGCTGGCCTCGGTGGCACCCTCTCGAAGGAACGCCTGGCTTTGGCCCCGGATCCCGCCTCACCCCACCGCCCGAGACTCCGCGATGTAGCGGGCCTGCGCCGGAGGGGCGCCCGTCGAGCCGGCGCGCTCCCAACTCATACTTACCTGGCAGGGGAGATACCATGATCACTAAGGTGGTTCTCCCAGGGTGAGGCTCATCCATTGCACTCCGGGTGTGCTGACCCCTGCGATTTCCCCAAATGCGGGAAACTCGACTGCATAATTTGTGGTAGTGGGGGACTGCGTTCGCGCTTTCCCCTGATTTGCTCTGGTCAAAGATAGACAGATACACGCTGCTGCTTGGGGGGCTCCACGAGCCAACAGGTGTGCGAGTCTCCTTTTGCTGCCTGCTGCGAGGGACTCTCAAGCAAGCACAGCCTGTTGGTGCCCCCTTGTGGCCCCATCTAGAAGCTGCCAAAGGGAAGCCGCTCGCTTTGCTGCTGGCTTTTGGTATCTGGGATTTGTTGTGAGCCTTTTTTAAAAGAGAGGAGGGGAGGGGAGGGGAGGGGGGGGGTTCCTTCCTTGGTCTTTGTTTTTTCGTTTTCCTCTCTCCGTTTAAACCCTTAACTCTTGATTTGGCGTCCTGATATCTTTGCTTGGCTGCTTTGGACACACCGGCCGAGTTCCCCCTGGGCCCGCTGGCTGTGGATGCCTCCGCTGGTGTAGTGACAGGAATTGGCCTTTGGTTCAGCCGGGAGGGGAGCTTTGTAGCGAGCGCCAGCGGGCACGCTCCAAAGATGGCACTTGCGGCTGCAGCAGCAGGAAGTGCACGGCCGGGCCCTTTTTTGCGGCCGCCTGGTGGGGCTGCCGACGTTGAGCCTCCGACGCCGGGCCTCTTCCTGCCGCCCTGAGCGAGCAGCCGGAGCTGCAGCCTTCTGCCTGTTTACAGGCGTCGAACGCACGTTGGGCTCCGAAGCCGCCGCCCCGCTATGCAAATGACTCTGGCTTGCTGTGCATCTTGGACGACGGCCTTCGCCTTGAGCTTGGCCTGCCATGGGGGGGATGGAAGGGGTGTAGCCGGCTCCCAGGCTGCTGGCCTCGGTGGCACCCTCTCGAAGGAACGCCTGGCTTTGGCCCCGGATCCCGCCTCACCCCACCGCCCGAGACTCCGCGATGTAGCGGGCCTGCGCCGGAGGGGCGCCCGTCGAGCCGGCGCGCTCCCAACTCATACTTACCTGGCAGGGGAGATACCATGATCACTAAGGTGGTTCTCCCAGGGTGAGGCTCATCCATTGCACTCCGGGTGTGCTGACCCCTGCGATTTCCCCAAATGCGGGAAACTCGACTGCATAATTTGTGGTAGTGGGGGACTGCGTTCGCGCTTTCCCCTGATTTGCTCTGGTCAAAGATAGACAGATACACGCTGCTGCTTGGGGGGCTCCACGAGCCAACAGGTGTGCGAGTCTCCTTTTGCTGCCTGCTGCGAGGGACTCTCAAGCAAGCACAGCCTGTTGGTGCCCCCTTGTGGCCCCATCTAGAAGCTGCCAAAGGGAAGCCGCTCGCTTTGCTGCTGGCTTTTGGTATCTGGGATTTGTTGTGAGCCTTTTTTAAAAGAGAGGAGGGGAGGGGAGGGGAGGGGAGGGGAGGGGAGGGGAGGGGAGGGGAGGGGAGGGGAGGGGAGGGGAGGGGAGGGGAGGGGAGGGGGGGGTTCCTTCCTTGGTCTTTGTTTTTTCGTTTTCCTCTCTCCGTTTAAACCCTTAACTCTTGATTTGGCGTCCTGATATCTTTGCTTGGCTGCTTTGGACACACCGGCCGAGTTCCCCCTGGGCCCGCTGGCTGTGGATGCCTCCGCTGGTGTAGTGACAGGAATTGGCCTTTGGTTCAGCGGGAGGGGAGCTTTGTAGCGAGCGCCAGCGGGCACGCTCCAAAGATGGCACTTGCGGCTGCAGCAGCAGGAAGTGCACGGCCGGGCCCTTTTTTGCGGCCGCCTGGTGGGGCTGCCGACGTTGAGCCTCCGACGCCGGGCCTCTTCCTGCCGCCCTGAGCGAGCAGCCGGAGCTGCAGCCTTCTGCCTGTTTACAGGCGTCGAACGCACGTTGGGCTCCGAAGCCGCCGCCCCGCTATGCAAATGACTCTGGCTTGCTGTGCATCTTGGACGACGGCCTTCGCCTTGAGCTTGGCCTGCCATGGGGGGGATGGAAGGGGTGTAGCCGGCTCCCAGGCTGCTGGCCTCGGTGGCACCCTCTCGAAGGAACGCCTGGCTTTGGCCCCGGATCCCGCCTCACCCCACCGCCCGAGACTCCGCGATGTAGCGGGCCTGCGCCGGAGGGGCGCCCGTCGAGCCGGCGCGCTCCCAACTCATACTTACCTGGCAGGGGAGATACCATGATCACTAAGGTGGTTCTCCCAGGGTGAGGCTCATCCATTGCACTCCGGGTGTGCTGACCCCTGCGATTTCCCCAAATGCGGGAAACTCGACTGCATAATTTGTGGTAGTGGGGGACTGCGTTCGCGCTTTCCCCTGATTTGCTCTGGTCAAAGATAGACAGATACACGCTGCTGCTTGGGGGGCTCCACGAGCCAACAGGTGTGCGAGTCTCCTTTTGCTGCCTGCTGCGAGGGACTCTCAAGCAAGCACAGCCTGTTGGTGCCCCCTTGTGGCCCCATCTAGAAGCTGCCAAAGGGAAGCCGCTCGCTTTGCTGCTGGCTTTTGGTATCTGGGATTTGTTGTGAGCCTTTTTTAAAAGAGAGGAGGGGAGGGGAGGGGAGGGGAGGGGGGGGTTCCTTCCTTGGTCTTTGTTTTTTCGTTTTCCTCTCTCCGTTTAAACCCTTAACTCTTGATTTGGCGTCCTGATATCTTTGCTTGGCTGCTTTGGACACACCGGCCGAGTTCCCCCTGGGCCCGCTGGCTGTGGATGCCTCCGCTGGTGTAGTGACAGGAATTGGCCTTTGGTTCAGCCGGGAGGGGAGCTTTGTAGCGAGCGCCAGCGGGCACGCTCCAAAGATGGCACTTGCGGCTGCAGCAGCAGGAAGTGCACGGCCGGGCCCTTTTTTGCGGCCGCCTGGTGGGGCTGCCGACGTTGAGCCTCCGACGCCGGGCCTCTTCCTGCCGCCCTGAGCGAGCAGCCGGAGCTGCAGCCTTCTGCCTGTTTACAGGCGTCGAACGCACGTTGGGCTCCGAAGCCGCCGCCCCGCTATGCAAATGACTCTGGCTTGCTGTGCATCTTGGACGACGGCCTTCGCCTTGAGCTTGGCCTGCCATGGGGGGGATGGAAGGGGTGTAGCCGGCTCCCAGGCTGCTGGCCTCGGTGGCACCCTCTCGAAGGAACGCCTGGCTTTGGCCCCGGATCCCGCCTCACCCCACCGCCCGAGACTCCGCGATGTAGCGGGCCTGCGCCGGAGGGGCGCCCGTCGAGCCGGCGCGCTCCCAACTCATACTTACCTGGCAGGGGAGATACCATGATCACTAAGGTGGTTCTCCCAGGGTGAGGCTCATCCATTGCACTCCGGGTGTGCTGACCCCTGCGATTTCCCCAAATGCGGGAAACTCGACTGCATAATTTGTGGTAGTGGGGGACTGCGTTCGCGCTTTCCCCTGATTTGCTCTGGTCAAAGATAGACAGATACACGCTGCTGCTTGGGGGGCTCCACGAGCCAACAGGTGTGCGAGTCTCCTTTTGCTGCCTGCTGCGAGGGACTCTCAAGCAAGCACAGCCTGTTGGTGCCCCCTTGTGGCCCCATCTAGAAGCTGCCAAAGGGAAGCCGCTCGCTTTGCTGCTGGCTTTTGGTATCTGGGATTTGTTGTGAGCCTTTTTTAAAAGAGAGGAGGGGAGGGGAGGGGAGGGGAGGGGGGGGTTCCTTCCTTGGTCTTTGTTTTTTCGTTTTCCTCTCTCCGTTTAAACCCTTAACTCTTGATTTGGCGTCCTGATATCTTTGCTTGGCTGCTTTGGACACACCGGCCGAGTTCCCCCTGGGCCCGCTGGCTGTGGATGCCTCCGCTGGTGTAGTGACAGGAATTGGCCTTTGGTTCAGCCGGGAGGGGAGCTTTGTAGCGAGCGCCAGCGGGCACGCTCCAAAGATGGCACTTGCGGCTGCAGCAGCAGGAAGTGCACGGCCGGGCCCTTTTTTGCGGCCGCCTGGTGGGGCTGCCGACGTTGAGCCTCCGACGCCGGGCCTCTTCCTGCCGCCCTGAGCGAGCAGCCGGAGCTGCAGCCTTCTGCCTGTTTACAGGCGTCGAACGCACGTTGGGCTCCGAAGCCGCCGCCCCGCTATGCAAATGACTCTGGCTTGCTGTGCATCTTGGACGACGGCCTTCGCCTTGAGCTTGGCCTGCCATGGGGGGGGATGGAAGGGGTGTAGCCGGCTCCCAGGCTGCTGGCCTCGGTGGCACCCTCTCGAAGGAACGCCTGGCTTTGGCCCCGGATCCCGCCTCACCCCACCGCCCGAGACTCCGCGATGTAGCGGGCCTGCGCCGGAGGGGCGCCCGTCGAGCCGGCGCGCTCCCAACTCATACTTACCTGGCAGGGGAGATACCATGATCACTAAGGTGGTTCTCCCAGGGTGAGGCTCATCCATTGCACTCCGGGTGTGCTGACCCCTGCGATTTCCCCAAATGCGGGAAACTCGACTGCATAATTTGTGGTAGTGGGGGACTGCGTTCGCGCTTTCCCCTGATTTGCTCTGGTCAAAGATAGACAGATACACGCTGCTGCTTGGGGGGCTCCTTTTGCTGCCTGCTGCGAGGGACTCTCAAGCAAGCACAGCCTGTTGGTGCCCCCTTGTGGCCCCATCTAGAAGCTGCCAAAGGGAAGCCGCTCGCTTTGCTGCTGGCTTTTGGTATCTGGGATTTGTTGTGAGCCTTTTTTAAAAGAGAGGAGGGGAGGGGAGGGGGGGGGTTCCTTCCTTGGTCTTTGTTTTTTCGTTTTCCTCTCTCCGTTTAAACCCTTAACTCTTGATTTGGCGTCCTGATATCTTTGCTTGGCTGCTTTGGACACACCGGCCGAGTTCCCCCTGGGCCCGCTGGCTGTGGATGCCTCCGCTGGTGTAGTGACAGGAATTGGCCTTTGGTTCAGCCGGGAGGGGAGCTTTGTAGCGAGCGCCAGCGGGCACGCTCCAAAGATGGCACTTGCGGCTGCAGCAGCAGGAAGTGCACGGCCGGGCCCTTTTTTGCGGCCGCCTGGTGGGGCTGCCGACGTTGAGCCTCCGACGCCGGGCCTCTTCCTGCCGCCCTGAGCGAGCAGCCGGAGCTGCAGCCTTCTGCCTGTTTACAGGCGTCGAACGCACGTTGGGCTCCGAAGCCGCCGCCCCGCTATGCAAATGACTCTGGCTTGCTGTGCATCTTGGACGACGGCCTTCGCCTTGAGCTTGGCCTGCCATGGGGGGGATGGAAGGGGTGTAGCCGGCTCCCAGGCTGCTGGCCTCGGTGGCACCCTCTCGAAGGAACGCCTGGCTTTGGCCCCGGATCCCGCCTCACCCCACCGCCGGAGACTCCGCGATGTAGCGGGCCTGCGCCGGAGGGGCGCCCGTCGAGCCGGCGCGCTCCCAACTCATACTTACCTGGCAGGGGAGATACCATGATCACTAAGGTGGTTCTCCCAGGGTGAGGCTCATCCATTGCACTCCGGGTGTGCTGACCCCTGCGATTTCCCCAAATGCGGGAAACTCGACTGCATAATTTGTGGTAGTGGGGGACTGCGTTCGCGCTTTCCCCTGATTTGCTCTGGTCAAAGATAGACAGATACACGCTGCTGCTTGGGGGGCTCCACGAGCCAACAGGTGTGCGAGTCTCCTTTTGCTGCCTGCTGCGAGGGACTCTCAAGCAAGCACAGCCTGTTGGTGCCCCCTTGTGGCCCCATCTAGAAGCTGCCAAAGGGAAGCCGCTCGCTTTGCTGCTGGCTTTTGGTATCTGGGATTTGTTGTGAGCCTTTTTTAAAAGAGAGGAGGGGAGGGGAGGGGAGGGGAGGGGAGGGGGGGAGGGGAGGGGAGGGGAGGGGGGGAGGGGGGGGTTCCTTCCTTGGTCTTTGTTTTTTCGTTTTCCTCTCTCCGTTTAAACCCTTAACTCTTGATTTGGCGTCCTGATATCTTTGCTTGGCTGCTTTGGACACACCGGCCGAGTTCCCCCTGGGCCCGCTGGCTGTGGATGCCTCCGCTGGTGTAGTGACAGGAATTGGCCTTTGGTTCAGCCGGGAGGGGAGCTTTGTAGCGAGCGCCAGCGGGCACGCTCCAAAGATGGCACTTGCGGCTGCAGCAGCAGGAAGTGCACGGCCGGGCCCTTTTTTGCGGCCGCCTGGTGGGGCTGCCGACGTTGAGCCTCCGACGCCGGGCCTCTTCCTGCCGCCCTGAGCGAGCAGCCGGAGCTGCAGCCTTCTGCCTGTTTACAGGCGTCGAACGCACGTTGGGCTCCGAAGCCGCCGCCCCGCTATGCAAATGACTCTGGCTTGCTGTGCATCTTGGACGACGGCCTTCGCCTTGAGCTTGGCCTGCCATGGGGGGGATGGAAGGGGTGTAGCCGGCTCCCAGGCTGCTGGCCTCGGTGGCACCCTCTCGAAGGAACGCCTGGCTTTGGCCCCGGATCCCGCCTCACCCCACCGCCCGAGACTCCGCGATGTAGCGGGCCTGCGCCGGAGGGGCGCCCGTCGAGCCGGCGCGCTCCCAACTCATACTTACCTGGCAGGGGAGATACCATGATCACTAAGGTGGTTCTCCCAGGGTGAGGCTCATCCATTGCACTCCGGGTGTGCTGACCCCTGCGATTTCCCCAAATGCGGGAAACTCGACTGCATAATTTGTGGTAGTGGGGGACTGCGTTCGCGCTTTCCCCTGATTTGCTCTGGTCAAAGATAGACAGATACACGCTGCTGCTTGGGGGGCTCCACGAGCCAACAGGTGTGCGAGTCTCCTTTTGCTGCCTGCTGCGAGGGACTCTCAAGCAAGCACAGCCTGTTGGTGCCCCCTTGTGGCCCCATCTAGAAGCTGCCAAAGGGAAGCCGCTCGCTTTGCTGCTGGCTTTTGGTATCTGGGATTTGTTGTGAGCCTTTTTTAAAAGAGAGGAGGGGAGGGGAGGGGAGGGGGGGGTTCCTTCCTTGGTCTTTGTTTTTTCGTTTTCCTCTCTCCGTTTAAACCCTTAACTCTTGATTTGGCGTCCTGATATCTTTGCTTGGCTGCTTTGGACACACCGGCCGAGTTCCCCCTGGGCCCGCTGGCTGTGGATGCCTCCGCTGGTGTAGTGACAGGAATTGGCCTTTGGTTCAGCCGGGAGGGGAGCTTTGTAGCGAGCGCCAGCGGGCACGCTCCAAAGATGGCACTTGCGGCTGCAGCAGCAGGAAGTGCACGGCCGGGCCCTTTTTTGCGGCCGCCTGGTGGGGCTGCCGACGTTGAGCCTCCGACGCCGGGCCTCTTCCTGCCGCCCTGAGCGAGCAGCCGGAGCTGCAGCCTTCTGCCTGTTTACAGGCGTCGAACGCACGTTGGGCTCCGAAGCCGCCGCCCCGCTATGCAAATGACTCTGGCTTGCTGTGCATCTTGGACGACGGCCTTCGCCTTGAGCTTGGCCTGCCATGGGGGGGATGGAAGGGGTGTAGCCGGCTCCCAGGCTGCTGGCCTCGGTGGCACCCTCTCGAAGGAACGCCTGGCTTTGGCCCCGGATCCCGCCTCACCCCACCGCCGGAGACTCCGCGATGTAGCGGGCCTGCGCCGGAGGGGCGCCCGTCGAGCCGGCGCGCTCCCAACTCATACTTACCTGGCAGGGGAGATACCATGATCACTAAGGTGGTTCTCCCAGGGTGAGGCTCATCCATTGCACTCCGGGTGTGCTGACCCCTGCGATTTCCCCAAATGCGGGAAACTCGACTGCATAATTTGTGGTAGTGGGGGACTGCGTTCGCGCTTTCCCCTGATTTGCTCTGGTCAAAGATAGACAGATACACGCTGCTGCTTGGGGGGCTCCACGAGCCAACAGGTGTGCGAGTCTCCTTTTGCTGCCTGCTGCGAGGGACTCTCAAGCAAGCACAGCCTGTTGGTGCCCCCTTGTGGCCCCATCTAGAAGCTGCCAAAGGGAAGCCGCTCGCTTTGCTGCTGGCTTTTGGTATCTGGGATTTGTTGTGAGCCTTTTTTAAAAGAGAGGAGGGGAGGGGAGGGGAGGGGAGGGGGGGGGTTCCTTCCTTGGTCTTTGTTTTTTCGTTTTCCTCTCTCCGTTTAAACCCTTAACTCTTGATTTGGCGTCCTGATATCTTTGCTTGGCTGCTTTGGACACACCGGCCGAGTTCCCCCTGGGCCCGCTGGCTGTGGATGCCTCCGCTGGTGTAGTGACAGGAATTGGCCTTTGGTTCAGCCGGGAGGGGAGCTTTGTAGCGAGCGCCAGCGGGCACGCTCCAAAGATGGCACTTGCGGCTGCAGCAGCAGGAAGTGCACGGCCGGGCCCTTTTTTGCGGCCGCCTGGTGGGGCTGCCGACGTTGAGCCTCCGACGCCGGGCCTCTTCCTGCCGCCCTGAGCGAGCAGCCGGAGCTGCAGCCTTCTGCCTGTTTACAGGCGTCGAAAGCACGTTGGGCTCCGAAGCCGCCGCCCCGCTATGCAAATGACTCTGGCTTGCTGTGCATCTTGGACGACGGCCTTCGCCTTGAGCTTGGCCTGCCATGGGGGGGATGGAAGGGGTGTAGCCGGCTCCCAGGCTGCTGGCCTCGGTGGCACCCTCTCGAAGGAACGCCTGGCTTTGGCCCCGGATCCCGCCTCACCCCACCGCCCGAGACTCCGCGATGTAGCGGGCCTGCGCCGGAGGGGCGCCCGTCGAGCCGGCGCGCTCCCAACTCATACTTACCTGGCAGGGGAGATACCATGATCACTAAGGTGGTTCTCCCAGGGTGAGGCTCATCCATTGCACTCCGGGTGTGCTGACCCCTGCGATTTCCCCAAATGCGGGAAACTCGACTGCATAATTTGTGGTAGTGGGGGACTGCGTTCGCGCTTTCCCCTGATTTGCTCTGGTCAAAGATAGACAGATACACGCTGCTGCTTGGGGGGCTCCACGAGCCAACAGGTGTGCGAGTCTCCTTTTGCTGCCTGCTGCGAGGGACTCTCAAGCAAGCACAGCCTGTTGGTGCCCCCTTGTGGCCCCATCTAGAAGCTGCCAAAGGGAAGCCGCTCGCTTTGCTGCTGGCTTTTGGTATCTGGGATTTGTTGTGAGCCTTTTTTAAAAGAGGGGAGGGGAGGGGAGGGGAGGGGGGGGTTCCTTCCTTGGTCTTTGTTTTTTCGTTTTCCTCTCTCCGTTTAAACCCTTAACTCTTGATTTGGCGTCCTGATATCTTTGCTTGGCTGCTTTGGACACACCGGCCGAGTTCCCCCTGGGCCCGCTGGCTGTGGATGCCTCCGCTGGTGTAGTGACAGGAATTGGCCTTTGGTTCAGCCGGGAGGGGAGCTTTGTAGCGAGCGCCAGCGGGCACGCTCCAAAGATGGCACTTGCGGCTGCAGCAGCAGGAAGTGCACGGCCGGGCCCTTTTTTGCGGCCGCCTGGTGGGGCTGCCGACGTTGAGCCTCCGACGCCGGGCCTCTTCCTGCCGCCCTGAGCGAGCAGCCGGAGCTGCAGCCTTCTGCCTGTTTACAGGCGTCGAACGCACGTTGGGCTCCGAAGCCGCCGCCCCGCTATGCAAATGACTCTGGCTTGCTGTGCATCTTGGACGACGGCCTTCGCCTTGAGCTTGGCCTGCCATGGGGGGGATGGAAGGGGTGTAGCCGGCTCCCAGGCTGCTGGCCTCGGTGGCACCCTCTCGAAGGAACGCCTGGCTTTGGCCCCGGATCCCGCCTCACCCCACCGCCCGAGACTCCGCGATGTAGCGGGCCTGCGCCGGAGGGGCGCCCGTCGAGCCGGCGCGCTCCCAACTCATACTTACCTGGCAGGGGAGATACCATGATCACTAAGGTGGTTCTCCCAGGGTGAGGCTCATCCATTGCACTCCGGGTGTGCTGACCCCTGCGATTTCCCCAAATGCGGGAAACTCAACTGCATAATTTGTGGTAGTGGGGGACTGCGTTCGCGCTTTCCCCTGATTTGCTCTGGTCAAAGATAGACAGATACACGCTGCTGCTTGGGGGGCTCCACGAGCCAACAGGTGTGCGAGTCTCCTTTTGCTGCCTGCTGCGAGGGACTCTCAAGCAAGCACAGCCTGTTGGTGCCCCCTTGTGGCCCCATCTAGAAGCTGCCAAAGGGAAGCCGCTCGCTTTGCTGCTGGCTTTTGGTATCTGGGATTTGTTGTGAGCCTTTTTTAAAAGAGAGGAGGGGAGGGGGGGGTTCCTTCCTTGGTCTTTGTTTTTTCGTTTTCCTCTCTCCGTTTAAACCCTTAACTCTTGATTTGGCGTCCTGATATCTTTGCTTGGCTGCTTTGGACACACCGGCC
Source organism: Anomaloglossus baeobatrachus (assembly GCF_048569485.1). Taxonomy (NCBI): domain Eukaryota; kingdom Metazoa; phylum Chordata; class Amphibia; order Anura; family Aromobatidae; genus Anomaloglossus; species Anomaloglossus baeobatrachus. The sequence goes on from NW_027442913.1 coordinate 21,536, forward strand.
GAGTTCCCCCTGGGCCCGCTGGCTGTGGATGCCTCCGCTGGTGTAGTGACAGGAATTGGCCTTTGGTTCAGCCGGGAGGGGAGCTTTGTAGCGAGCGCCAGCGGGCACGCTCCAAAGATGGCACTTGCGGCTGCAGCAGCAGGAAGTGCACGGCCGGGCCCTTTTTTGCGGCCGCCTGGTGGGGCTGCCGACGTTGAGCCTCCGACGCCGGGCCTCTTCCTGCCGCCCTGAGCGAGCAGCCGGAGCTGCAGCCTTCTGCCTGTTTACAGGCGTCGAACGCACGTTGGGCTCCGAAGCCGCCGCCCCGCTATGCAAATGACTCTGGCTTGCTGTGCATCTTGGACGACGGCCTTCGCCTTGAGCTTGGCCTGCCATGGGGGGGATGGAAGGGGTGTAGCCGGCTCCCAGGCTGCTGGCCTCGGTGGCACCCTCTCGAAGGAACGCCTGGCTTTGGCCCCGGATCCCGCCTCACCCCACCGCCCGAGACTCCGCGATGTAGCGGGCCTGCGCCGGAGGGGCGCCCGTCGAGCCGGCGCGCTCCCAACTCATACTTACCTGGCAGGGGAGATACCATGATCACTAAGGTGGTTCTCCCAGGGTGAGGCTCATCCATTGCACTCCGGGTGTGCTGACCCCTGCGATTTCCCCAAATGCGGGAAACTCGACTGCATAATTTGTGGTAGTGGGGGACTGCGTTCGCGCTTTCCCCTGATTTGCTCTGGTCAAAGATAGACAGATACACGCTGCTGCTTGGGGGGCTCCACGAGCCAACAGGTGTGCGAGTCTCCTTTTGCTGCCTGCTGCGAGGGACTCTCAAGCAAGCACAGCCTGTTGGTGCCCCCTTGTGGCCCCATCTAGAAGCTGCCAAAGGGAAGCCGCTCGCTTTGCTGCTGGCTTTTGGTATCTGGGATTTGTTGTGAGCCTTTTTTAAAAGAGAGGAGGGGAGGGGAGGGGAGGGGAGGGGAGGGGGGGGTTCCTTCCTTGGTCTTTGTTTTTTCGTTTTCCTCTCTCCGTTTAAACCCTTAACTCTTGATTTGGCGTCCTGATATCTTTGCTTGGCTGCTTTGGACACACCGGCCGAGTTCCCCCTGGGCCCGCTGGCTGTGGATGCCTCCGCTGGTGTAGTGACAGGAATTGGCCTTTGGTTCAGCCGGGAGGGGAGCTTTGTAGCGAGCGCCAGCGGGCACGCTCCAAAGATGGCACTTGCGGCTGCAGCAGCAGGAAGTGCACGGCCGGGCCCTTTTTTGCGGCCGCCTGGTGGGGCTGCCGACGTTGAGCCTCCGACGCCGGGCCTCTTCCTGCCGCCCTGAGCGAGCAGCCGGAGCTGCAGCCTTCTGCCTGTTTACAGGCGTCGAACGCACGTTGGGCTCCGAAGCCGCCGCCCCGCTATGCAAATGACTCTGGCTTGCTGTGCATCTTGGACGACGGCCTTCGCCTTGAGCTTGGCCTGCCATGGGGGGGATGGAAGGGGTGTAGCCGGCTCCCAGGCTGCTGGCCTCGGTGGCACCCTCTCGAAGGAACGCCTGGCTTTGGCCCCGGATCCCGCCTCACCCCACCGCCGGAGACTCCGCGATGTAGCGGGCCTGCGCCGGAGGGGCGCCCGTCGAGCCGGCGCGCTCCCAACTCATACTTACCTGGCAGGGGAGATACCATGATCACTAAGGTGGTTCTCCCAGGGTGAGGCTCATCCATTGCACTCCGGGTGTGCTGACCCCTGCGATTTCCCCAAATGCGGGAAACTCGACTGCATAATTTGTGGTAGTGGGGGACTGCGTTCGCGCTTTCCCCTGATTTGCTCTGGTCAAAGATAGACAGATACACGCTGCTGCTTGGGGGGCTCCACGAGCCAACAGGTGTGCGAGTCTCCTTTTGCTGCCTGCTGCGAGGGACTCTCAAGCAAGCACAGCCTGTTGGTGCCCCCTTGTGGCCCCATCTAGAAGCTGCCAAAGGGAAGCCGCTCGCTTTGCTGCTGGCTTTTGGTATCTGGGATTTGTTGTGAGCCTTTTTTAAAAGAGAGGAGGGGAGGGGAGGGGGGGGGTTCCTTCCTTGGTCTTTGTTTTTTCGTTTTCCTCTCTCCGTTTAAACCCTTAACTCTTGATTTGGCGTCCTGATATCTTTGCTTGGCTGCTTTGGACACACCGGCCGAGTTCCCCCTGGGCCCGCTGGCTGTGGATGCCTCCGCTGGTGTAGTGACAGGAATTGGCCTTTGGTTCAGCCGGGAGGGGAGCTTTGTAGCGAGCGCCAGCGGGCACGCTCCAAAGATGGCACTTGCGGCTGCAGCAGCAGGAAGTGCACGGCCGGGCCCTTTTTTGCGGCCGCCTGGTGGGGCTGCCGACGTTGAGCCTCCGACGCCGGGCCTCTTCCTGCCGCCCTGAGCGAGCAGCCGGAGCTGCAGCCTTCTGCCTGTTTACAGGCGTCGAACGCACGTTGGGCTCCGAAGCCGCCGCCCCGCTATGCAAATGACTCTGGCTTGCTGTGCATCTTGGACGACGGCCTTCGCCTTGAGCTTGGCCTGCCATTGGGGGGATGGAAGGGGTGTAGCCGGCTCCCAGGCTGCTGGCCTCGGTGGCACCCTCTCGAAGGAACGCCTGGCTTTGGCCCCGGATCCCGCCTCACCCCACCGCCCGAGACTCCGCGATGTAGCGGGCCTGCGCCGGAGGGGCGCCCGTCGAGCCGGCGCGCTCCCAACTCATACTTACCTGGCAGGGGAGATACCATGATCACTAAGGTGGTTCTCCCAGGGTGAGGCTCATCCATTGCACTCCGGGTGTGCTGACCCCTGCGATTTCCCCAAATGCGGGAAACTCGACTGCATAATTTGTGGTAGTGGGGGACTGCGTTCGCGCTTTCCCCTGATTTGCTCTGGTCAAAGATAGACAGATACACGCTGCTGCTTGGGGGGCTCCACGAGCCAACAGGTGTGCGAGTCTCCTTTTGCTGCCTGCTGCGAGGGACTCTCAAGCAAGCACAGCCTGTTGGTGCCCCCTTGTGGCCCCATCTAGAAGCTGCCAAAGGGAAGCCGCTCGCTTTGCTGCTGGCTTTTGGTATCTGGGATTTGTTGTGAGCCTTTTTTAAAAGAGAGGAGGGGAGGGGAGGGGGGGGTTCCTTCCTTGGTCTTTGTTTTTTCGTTTTCCTCTCTCCGTTTAAACCCTTAACTCTTGATTTGGCGTCCTGATATCTTTGCTTGGCTGCTTTGGACACACCGGCCGAGTTCCCCCTGGGCCCGCTGGCTGTGGATGCCTCCGCTGGTGTAGTGACAGGAATTGGCCTTTGGTTCAGCCGGGAGGGGAGCTTTGTAGCGAGCGCCAGCGGGCACGCTCCAAAGATGGCACTTGCGGCTGCAGCAGCAGGAAGTGCACGGCCGGGCCCTTTTTTGCGGCCGCCTGGTGGGGCTGCCGACGTTGAGCCTCCGACGCCGGGCCTCTTCCTGCCGCCCTGAGCGAGCAGCCGGAGCTGCAGCCTTCTGCCTGTTTACAGGCGTCGAACGCACGTTGGGCTCCGAAGCCGCCGCCCCGCTATGCAAATGACTCTGGCTTGCTGTGCATCTTGGACGACGGCCTTCGCCTTGAGCTTGGCCTGCCATGGGGGGGATGGAAGGGGTGTAGCCGGCTCCCAGGCTGCTGGCCTCGGTGGCACCCTCTCGAAGGAACGCCTGGCTTTGGCCCCGGATCCCGCCTCACCCCACCGCCGGAGACTCCGCGATGTAGCGGGCCTGCGCCGGAGGGGCGCCCGTCGAGCCGGCGCGCTCCCAACTCATACTTACCTGGCAGGGGAGATACCATGATCACTAAGGTGGTTCTCCCAGGGTGAGGCTCATCCATTGCACTCCGGGTGTGCTGACCCCTGCGATTTCCCCAAATGCGGGAAACTCGACTGCATAATTTGTGGTAGTGGGGGACTGCGTTCGCGCTTTCCCCTGATTTGCTCTGGTCAAAGATAGACAGATACACGCTGCTGCTTGGGGGGCTCCACGAGCCAACAGGTGTGCGAGTCTCCTTTTGCTGCCTGCTGCGAGGGACTCTCAAGCAAGCACAGCCTGTTGGTGCCCCCTTGTGGCCCCATCTAGAAGCTGCCAAAGGGAAGCCGCTCGCTTTGCTGCTGGCTTTTGGTATCTGGGATTTGTTGTGAGCCTTTTTTAAAAGAGAGGAGGGGAGGGGAGGGGAGGGGGGGGGTTCCTTCCTTGGTCTTTGTTTTTTCGTTTTCCTCTCTCCGTTTAAACCCTTAACTCTTGATTTGGCGTCCTGATATCTTTGCTTGGCTGCTTTGGACACACCGGCCGAGTTCCCCCTGGGCCCGCTGGCTGTGGATGCCTCCGCTGGTGTAGTGACAGGAATTGGCCTTTGGTTCAGCCGGGAGGGGAGCTTTGTAGCGAGCGCCAGCGGGCACGCTCCAAAGATGGCACTTGCGGCTGCAGCAGCAGGAAGTGCACGGCCGGGCCCTTTTTTGCGGCCGCCTGGTGGGGCTGCCGACGTTGAGCCTCCGACGCCGGGCCTCTTCCTGCCGCCCTGAGCGAGCAGCCGGAGCTGCAGCCTTCTGCCTGTTTACAGGCGTCGAACGCACGTTGGGCTCCGAAGCCGCCGCCCCGCTATGCAAATGACTCTGGCTTGCTGTGCATCTTGGACGACGGCCTTCGCCTTGAGCTTGGCCTGCCATGGGGGGGATGGAAGGGGTGTAGCCGGCTCCCAGGCTGCTGGCCTCGGTGGCACCCTCTCGAAGGAACGCCTGGCTTTGGCCCCGGATCCCGCCTCACCCCACCGCCCGAGACTCTGCGATGTAGCGGGCCTGCGCCGGAGGGGCGCCCGTCGAGCCGGCGCGCTCCCAACTCATACTTACCTGGCAGGGGAGATACCATGATCACTAAGGTGGTTCTCCCAGGGTGAGGCTCATCCATTGCACTCCGGGTGTGCTGACCCCTGCGATTTCCCCAAATGCGGGAAACTCGACTGCATAATTTGTGGTAGTGGGGGACTGCGTTCGCGCTTTCCCCTGATTTGCTCTGGTCAAAGATAGACAGATACACGCTGCTGCTTGGGGGGCTCCACGAGCCAACAGGTGTGCGAGTTTCCTTTTGCTGCCTGCTGCGAGGGACTCTCAAGCAAGCACAGCCTGTTGGTGCCCCCTTGTGGCCCCATCTAGAAGCTGCCAAAGGGAAGCCGCTCGCTTTGCTGCTGGCTTTTGGTATCTGGGATTTGTTGTGAGCCTTTTTTAAAAGAGAGGAGGGGAGGGGAGGGGAGGGGGGGGTTCCTTCCTTGGTCTTTGTTTTTTCGTTTTCCTCTCTCCGTTTAAACCCTTAACTCTTGATTTGGCGTCCTGATATCTTTGCTTGGCTGCTTTGGACACACCGGCCGAGTTCCCCCTGGGCCCGCTGGCTGTGGATGCCTCCGCTGGTGTAGTGACAGGAATTGGCCTTTGGTTCAGCCGGGAGGGGAGCTTTGTAGCGAGCGCCAGCGGGCACGCTCCAAAGATGGCACTTGCGGCTGCAGCAGCAGGAAGTGCACGGCCGGGCCCTTTTTTGCGGCCGCCTGGTGGGGCTGCCGACGTTGAGCCTCCGACGCCGGGCCTCTTCCTGCCGCCCTGAGCGAGCAGCCGGAGCTGCAGCCTTCTGCCTGTTTACAGGCGTCGAACGCACGTTGGGCTCCGAAGCCGCCGCCCCGCTATGCAAATGACTCTGGCTTGCTGTGCATCTTGGACGACGGCCTTCGCCTTGAGCTTGGCCTGCCATGGGGGGGATGGAAGGGGTGTAGCCGGCTCCCAGGCTGCTGGCCTCGGTGGCACCCTCTCGAAGGAACGCCTGGCTTTGGCCCCGGATCCCGCCTCACCCCACCGCCCGAGACTCCGCGATGTAGCGGGCCTGCGCCGGAGGGGCGCCCGTCGAGCCGGCGCGCTCCCAACTCATACTTACCTGGCAGGGGAGATACCATGATCACTAAGGTGGTTCTCCCAGGGTGAGGCTCATCCATTGCACTCCGGGTGTGCTGACCCCTGCGATTTCCCCAAATGCGGGAAACTCGACTGCATAATTTGTGGTAGTGGGGGACTGCGTTCGCGCTTTCCCCTGATTTGCTCTGGTCAAAGATAGACAGATACACGCTGCTGCTTGGGGGGCTCCTTTTGCTGCCTGCTGCGAGGGACTCTCAAGCAAGCACAGCCTGTTGGTGCCCCCTTGTGGCCCCATCTAGAAGCTGCCAAAGGGAAGCCGCTCGCTTTGCTGCTGGCTTTTGGTATCTGGGATTTGTTGTGAGCCTTTTTTAAAAGAGAGGAGGGGAGGGGAGGGGAGGGGGGGGGTTCCTTCCTTGGTCTTTGTTTTTTCGTTTTCCTCTCTCCGTTTAAACCCTTAACTCTTGATTTGGCGTCCTGATATCTTTGCTTGGCTGCTTTGGACACACCGGCCGAGTTCCCCCTGGGCCCGCTGGCTGTGGATGCCTCCGCTGGTGTAGTGACAGGAATTGGCCTTTGGTTCAGCCGGGAGGGGAGCTTTGTAGCGAGCGCCAGCGGGCACGCTCCAAAGATGGCACTTGCGGCTGCAGCAGCAGGAAGTGCACGGCCGGGCCCTTTTTTGCGGCCGCCTGGTGGGGCTGCCGACGTTGAGCCTCCGACGCCGGGCCTCTTCCTGCCGCCCTGAGCGAGCAGCCGGAGCTGCAGCCTTCTGCCTGTTTACAGGCGTCGAACGCACGTTGGGCTCCGAAGCCGCCGCCCCGCTATGCAAATGACTCTGGCTTGCTGTGCATCTTGGACGACGGCCTTCGCCTTGAGCTTGGCCTGCCATGGGGGGGATGGAAGGGGTGTAGCCGGCTCCCAGGCTGCTGGCCTCGGTGGCACCCTCTCGAAGGAACGCCTGGCTTTGGCCCCGGATCCCGCCTCACCCCACCGCCGGAGACTCCGCGATGTAGCGGGCCTGCGCCGGAGGGGCGCCCGTCGAGCCGGCGCGCTCCCAACTCATACTTACCTGGCAGGGGAGATACCATGATCACTAAGGTGGTTCTCCCAGGGTGAGGCTCATCCATTGCACTCCGGGTGTGCTGACCCCTGCGATTTCCCCAAATGCGGGAAACTCGACTGCATAATTTGTGGTAGTGGGGGACTGCGTTCGCGCTTTCCCCTGATTTGCTCTGGTCAAAGATAGACAGATACACGCTGCTGCTTGGGGGGCTCCACGAGCCAACAGGTGTGCGAGTCTCCTTTTGCTGCCTGCTGCGAGGGACTCTCAAGCAAGCACAGCCTGTTGGTGCCCCCTTGTGGCCCCATCTAGAAGCTGCCAAAGGGAAGCCGCTCGCTTTGCTGCTGGCTTTTGGTATCTGGGATTTGTTGTGAGCCTTTTTTAAAAGAGAGGAGGGGAGGGGAGGGGGGGGGTTCCTTCCTTGGTCTTTGTTTTTTCGTTTTCCTCTCTCCGTTTAAACCCTTAACTCTTGATTTGGCGTCCTGATATCTTTGCTTGGCTGCTTTGGACACACCGGCCGAGTTCCCCCTGGGCCCGCTGGCTGTGGATGCCTCCGCTGGTGTAGTGACAGGAATTGGCCTTTGGTTCAGCCGGGAGGGGAGCTTTGTAGCGAGCGCCAGCGGGCACGCTCCAAAGATGGCACTTGCGGCTGCAGCAGCAGGAAGTGCACGGCCGGGCCCTTTTTTGCGGCCGCCTGGTGGGGCTGCCGACGTTGAGCCTCCGACGCCGGGCCTCTTCCTGCCGCCCTGAGCGAGCAGCCGGAGCTGCAGCCTTCTGCCTGTTTACAGGCGTCGAACGCACGTTGGGCTCCGAAGCCGCCGCCCCGCTATGCAAATGACTCTGGCTTGCTGTGCATCTTGGACGACGGCCTTCGCCTTGAGCTTGGCCTGCCATGGGGGGGATGGAAGGGGTGTAGCCGGCTCCCAGGCTGCTGGCCTCGGTGGCACCCTCTCGAAGGAACGCCTGGCTTTGGCCCCGGATCCCGCCTCACCCCACCGCCCGAGACTCCGCGATGTAGCGGGCCTGCGCCGGAGGGGCGCCCGTCGAGCCGGCGCGCTCCCAACTCATACTTACCTGGCAGGGGAGATACCATGATCACTAAGGTGGTTCTCCCAGGGTGAGGCTCATCCATTGCACTCCGGGTGTGCTGACCCCTGCGATTTCCCCAAATGCGGGAAACTCGACTGCATAATTTGTGGTAGTGGGGGACTGCGTTCGCGCTTTCCCCTGATTTGCTCTGGTCAAAGATAGACAGATACACGCTGCTGCTTGGGGGGCTCCACGAGCCAACAGGTGTGCGAGTCTCCTTTTGCTGCCTGCTGCGAGGGACTCTCAAGCAAGCACAGCCTGTTGGTGCCCCCTTGTGGCCCCATCTAGAAGCTGCCAAAGGGAAGCCGCTCGCTTTGCTGCTGGCTTTTGGTATCTGGGATTTGTTGTGAGCCTTTTTTAAAAGAGAGGAGGGGAGGGGAGGGGAGGGGAGGGGGGGGTTCCTTCCTTGGTCTTTGTTTTTTCGTTTTCCTCTCTCCGTTTAAACCCTTAACTCTTGATTTGGCGTCCTGATATCTTTGCTTGGCTGCTTTGGACACACCGGCCGAGTTCCCCCTGGGCCCGCTGGCTGTGGATGCCTCCGCTGGTGTAGTGACAGGAATTGGCCTTTGGTTCAGCCGGGAGGGGAGCTTTGTAGCGAGCGCCAGCGGGCACGCTCCAAAGATGGCACTTGCGGCTGCAGCAGCAGGAAGTGCACGGCCGGGCCCTTTTTTGCGGCCGCCTGGTGGGGCTGCCGACGTTGAGCCTCCGACGCCGGGCCTCTTCCTGCCGCCCTGAGCGAGCAGCCGGAGCTGCAGCCTTCTGCCTGTTTACAGGCGTCGAACGCACGTTGGGCTCCGAAGCCGCCGCCCCGCTATGCAAATGACTCTGGCTTGCTGTGCATCTTGGACGACGGCCTTCGCCTTGAGCTTGGCCTGCCATGGGGGGGATGGAAGGGGTGTAGCCGGCTCCCAGGCTGCTGGCCTCGGTGGCACCCTCTCGAAGGAACGCCTGGCTTTGGCCCCGGATCCCGCCTCACCCCACCGCCCGAGACTCCGCGATGTAGCGGGCCTGCGCCGGAGGGGCGCCCGTCGAGCCGGCGCGCTCCCAACTCATACTTACCTGGCAGGGGAGATACCATGATCACTAAGGTGGTTCTCCCAGGGTGAGGCTCATCCATTGCACTCCGGGTGTGCTGACCCCTGCGATTTCCCCAAATGCGGGAAACTCGACTGCATAATTTGTGGTAGTGGGGGACTGCGTTCGCGCTTTCCCCTGATTTGCTCTGGTCAAAGATAGACAGATACACGCTGCTGCTTGGGGGGCTCCACGAGCCAACAGGTGTGCGAGTCTCCTTTTGCTGCCTGCTGCGAGGGACTCTCAAGCAAGCACAGCCTGTTGGTGCCCCCTTGTGGCCCCATCTAGAAGCTGCCAAAGGGAAGCCGCTCGCTTTGCTGCTGGCTTTTGGTATCTGGGATTTGTTGTGAGCCTTTTTTAAAAGAGAGGAGGGGAGGGGAGGGGAGGGGAGGGGGGGGTTCCTTCCTTGGTCTTTGTTTTTTCGTTTTCCTCTCTCCGTTTAAACCCTTAACTCTTGATTTGGCGTCCTGATATCTTTGCTTGGCTGCTTTGGACACACCGGCCGAGTTCCCCCTGGGCCCGCTGGCTGTGGATGCCTCCGCTGGTGTAGTGACAGGAATTGGCCTTTGGTTCAGCCGGGAGGGGAGCTTTGTAGCGAGCGCCAGCGGGCACGCTCCAAAGATGGCACTTGCGGCTGCAGCAGCAGGAAGTGCACGGCCGGGCCCTTTTTTGCGGCCGCCTGGTGGGGCTGCCGACGTTGAGCCTCCGACGCCGGGCCTCTTCCTGCCGCCCTGAGCGAGCAGCCGGAGCTGCAGCCTTCTGCCTGTTTACAGGCGTCGAACGCACGTTGGGCTCCGAAGCCGCCGCCCCGCTATGCAAATGACTCTGGCTTGCTGTGCATCTTGGACGACGGCCTTCGCCTTGAGCTTGGCCTGCCATGGGGGGGATGGAAGGGGTGTAGCCGGCTCCCAGGCTGCTGGCCTCGGTGGCACCCTCTCGAAGGAACGCCTGGCTTTGGCCCCGGATCCCGCCTCACCCCACCGCCGGAGACTCCGCGATGTAGCGGGCCTGCGCCGGAGGGGCGCCCGTCGAGCCGGCGCGCTCCCAACTCATACTTACCTGGCAGGGGAGATACCATGATCACTAAGGTGGTTCTCCCAGGGTGAGGCTCATCCATTGCACTCCGGGTGTGCTGACCCCTGCGATTTCCCCAAATGCGGGAAACTCGACTGCATAATTTGTGGTAGTGGGGGACTGCGTTCGCGCTTTCCCCTGATTTGCTCTGGTCAAAGATAGACAGATACACGCTGCTGCTTGGGGGGCTCCACGAGCCAACAGGTGTGCGAGTCTCCTTTTGCTGCCTGCTGCGAGGGACTCTCAAGCAAGCACAGCCTGTTGGTGCCCCCTTGTGGCCCCATCTAGAAGCTGCCAAAGGGAAGCCGCTCGCTTTGCTGCTGGCTTTTGGTATCTGGGATTTGTTGTGAGCCTTTTTTAAAAGAGAGGAGGGGAGGGGAGGGGGGGGGTTCCTTCCTTGGTCTTTGTTTTTTCGTTTTCCTCTCTCCGTTTAAACCCTTAACTCTTGATTTGGCGTCCTGATATCTTTGCTTGGCTGCTTTGGACACACCGGCCGAGTTCCCCCTGGGCCCGCTGGCTGTGGATGCCTCCGCTGGTGTAGTGACAGGAATTGGCCTTTGGTTCAGCCGGGAGGGGAGCTTTGTAGCGAGCGCCAGCGGGCACGCTCCAAAGATGGCACTTGCGGCTGCAGCAGCAGGAAGTGCACGGCCGGGCCCTTTTTTGCGGCCGCCTGGTGGGGCTGCCGACGTTGAGCCTCCGACGCCGGGCCTCTTCCTGCCGCCCTGAGCGAGCAGCCGGAGCTGCAGCCTTCTGCCTGTTTACAGGCGTCGAACGCACGTTGGGCTCCGAAGCCGCCGCCCCGCTATGCAAATGACTCTGGCTTGCTGTGCATCTTGGACGACGGCCTTCGCCTTGAGCTTGGCCTGCCATGGGGGGGATGGAAGGGGTGTAGCCGGCTCCCAGGCTGCTGGCCTCGGTGGCACCCTCTCGAAGGAACGCCTGGCTTTGGCCCCGGATCCCGCCTCACCCCACCGCCGGAGACTCCGCGATGTAGCGGGCCTGCGCCGGAGGGGCGCCCGTCGAGCCGGCGCGCTCCCAACTCATACTTACCTGGCAGGGGAGATACCATGATCACTAAGGTGGTTCTCCCAGGGTGAGGCTCATCCATTGCACTCCGGGTGTGCTGACCCCTGCGATTTCCCCAAATGCGGGAAACTCGACTGCATAATTTGTGGTAGTGGGGGACTGCGTTCGCGCTTTCCCCTGATTTGCTCTGGTCAAAGATAGACAGATACACGCTGCTGCTTGGGGGGCTCCACGAGCCAACAGGTGTGCGAGTCTCCTTTTGCTGCCTGCTGCGAGGGACTCTCAAGCAAGCACAGCCTGTTGGTGCCCCCTTGTGGCCCCATCTAGAAGCTGCCAAAGGGAAGCCGCTCGCTTTGCTGCTGGCTTTTGGTATCTGGGATTTGTTGTGAGCCTTTTTTAAAAGAGAGGAGGGGAGGGGAGGGGGGGGGTTCCTTCCTTGGTCTTTGTTTTTTCGTTTTCCTCTCTCCGTTTAAACCCTTAACTCTTGATTTGGCGTCCTGATATCTTTGCTTGGCTGCTTTGGACACACCGGCCGAGTTCCCCCTGGGCCCGCTGGCTGTGGATGCCTCCGCTGGTGTAGTGACAGGAATTGGCCTTTGGTTCAGCCGGGAGGGGAGCTTTGTAGCGAGCGCCAGCGGGCACGCTCCAAAGATGGCACTTGCGGCTGCAGCAGCAGGAAGTGCACGGCCGGGCCCTTTTTTGCGGCCGCCTGGTGGGGCTGCCGACGTTGAGCCTCCGACGCCGGGCCTCTTCCTGCCGCCCTGAGCGAGCAGCCGGAGCTGCAGCCTTCTGCCTGTTTACAGGCGTCGAACGCACGTTGGGCTCCGAAGCCGCCGCCCCGCTATGCAAATGACTCTGGCTTGCTGTGCATCTTGGACGACGGCCTTCGCCTTGAGCTTGGCCTGCCATGGGGGGGATGGAAGGGGTGTAGCCGGCTCCCAGGCTGCTGGCCTCGGTGGCACCCTCTCGAAGGAACGCCTGGCTTTGGCCCCGGATCCCGCCTCACCCCACCGCCCGAGACTCCGCGATGTAGCGGGCCTGCGCCGGAGGGGCGCCCGTCGAGCCGGCGCGCTCCCAACTCATACTTACCTGGCAGGGGAGATACCATGATCACTAAGGTGGTTCTCCCAGGGTGAGGCTCATCCATTGCACTCCGGGTGTGCTGACCCCTGCGATTTCCCCAAATGCGGGAAACTCGACTGCATAATTTGTGGTAGTGGGGGACTGCGTTCGCGCTTTCCCCTGATTTGCTCTGGTCAAAGATAGACAGATACACGCTGCTGCTTGGGGGGCTCCACGAGCCAACAGGTGTGCGAGTCTCCTTTTGCTGCCTGCTGCGAGGGACTCTCAAGCAAGCACAGCCTGTTGGTGCCCCCTTGTGGCCCCATCTAGAAGCTGCCAAAGGGAAGCCGCTCGCTTTGCTGCTGGCTTTTGGTATCTGGGATTTGTTGTGAGCCTTTTTTAAAAGAGAGGAGGGGAGGGGAGGGGAGGGGAGGGGAGGGGAGGGGGGGGTTCCTTCCTTGGTCTTTGTTTTTTCGTTTTCCTCTCTCCGTTTAAACCCTTAACTCTTGATTTGGCGTCCTGATATCTTTGCTTGGCTGCTTTGGACACACCGGCCGAGTTCCCCCTGGGCCCGCTGGCTGTGGATGCCTCCGCTGGTGTAGTGACAGGAATTGGCCTTTGGTTCAGCCGGGAGGGGAGCTTTGTAGCGAGCGCCAGCGGGCACGCTCCAAAGATGGCACTTGCGGCTGCAGCAGCAGGAAGTGCACGGCCGGGCCCTTTTTTGCGGCCGCCTGGTGGGGCTGCCGACGTTGAGCCTCCGACGCCGGGCCTCTTCCTGCCGCCCTGAGCGAGCAGCCGGAGCTGCAGCCTTCTGCCTGTTTACAGGCGTCGAACGCACGTTGGGCTCCGAAGCCGCCGCCCCGCTATGCAAATGACTCTGGCTTGCTGTGCATCTTGGACGACGGCCTTCGCCTTGAGCTTGGCCTGCCATGGGGGGGATGGAAGGGGTGTAGCCGGCTCCCAGGCTGCTGGCCTCGGTGGCACCCTCTCGAAGGAACGCCTGGCTTTGGCCCCGGATCCCGCCTCACCCCACCGCCCGAGACTCCGCGATGTAGCGGGCCTGCGCCGGAGGGGCGCCCGTCGAGCCGGCGCGCTCCCAACTCATACTTACCTGGCAGGGGAGATACCATGATCACTAAGGTGGTTCTCCCAGGGTGAGGCTCATCCATTGCACTCCGGGTGTGCTGACCCCTGCGATTTCCCCAAATGCGGGAAACTCGACTGCATAATTTGTGGTAGTGGGGGACTGCGTTCGCGCTTTCCCCTGATTTGCTCTGGTCAAAGATAGACAGATACACGCTGCTGCTTGGGGGGCTCCACGAGCCAACAGGTGTGCGAGTCTCCTTTTGCTGCCTGCTGCGAGGGACTCTCAAGCAAGCACAGCCTGTTGGTGCCCCCTTGTGGCCCCATCTAGAAGCTGCCAAAGGGAAGCCGCTCGCTTTGCTGCTGGCTTTTGGTATCTGGGATTTGTTGTGAGCCTTTTTTAAAAGAGAGGAGGGGAGGGGAGGGGAGGGGAGGGGAGGGGAGGGGGGGGTTCCTTCCTTGGTCTTTGTTTTTTCGTTTTCCTCTCTCCGTTTAAACCCTTAACTCTTGATTTGGCGTCCTGATATCTTTGCTTGGCTGCTTTGGACACACCGGCCGAGTTCCCCCTGGGCCCGCTGGCTGTGGATGCCTCCGCTGGTGTAGTGACAGGAATTGGCCTTTGGTTCAGCCGGGAGGGGAGCTTTGTAGCGAGCGCCAGCGGGCACGCTCCAAAGATGGCACTTGCGGCTGCAGCAGCAGGAAGTGCACGGCCGGGCCCTTTTTTGCGGCCGCCTGGTGGGGCTGCTGACGTTGAGCCTCCGACGCCGGGCCTCTTCCTGCCGCCCTGAGCGAGCAGCCGGAGCTGCAGCCTTCTGCCTGTTTACAGGCGTCGAACGCACGTTGGGCTCCGAAGCCGCCGCCCCGCTATGCAAATGACTCTGGCTTGCTGTGCATCTTGGACGACGGCCTTCGCCTTGAGCTTGGCCTGCCATGGGGGGGATGGAAGGGGTGTAGCCGGCTCCCAGGCTGCTGGCCTCGGTGGCACCCTCTCGAAGGAACGCCTGGCTTTGGCCCCGGATCCCGCCTCACCCCACCGCCGGAGACTCCGCGATGTAGCGGGCCTGCGCCGGAGGGGCGCCCGTCGAGCCGGCGCGCTCCCAACTCATACTTACCTGGCAGGGGAGATACCATGATCACTAAGGTGGTTCTCCCAGGGTGAGGCTCATCCATTGCGCTCCGGGTGTGCTGACCCCTGCGATTTCCCCAAATGCGGGAAACTCGACTGCATAATTTGTGGTAGTGGGGGACTGCGTTCGCGCTTTCCCCTGATTTGCTCTGGTCAAAGATAGACAGATACACGCTGCTGCTTGGGGGGCTCCACGAGCCAACAGGTGTGCGAGTCTCCTTTTCCTGCCTGCTGCGAGGGATTCTCAAGCAAGCACAGCCTGTTGGTGCCCCCTTGTGGCCCCATCTAGAAGCTGCCAAAGGGAAGCCGCTCGCTTTGCTGCTGGCTTTTGGTATCTGGGATTTGTTGTGAGCCTTTTTTAAAAGAGAGGAGGGGAGGGGAGGGGGGGGGTTCCTTCCTTGGTCTTTGTTTTTTCGTTTTCCTCTCTCCGTTTAAACCCTTAACTCTTGATTTGGCGTCCTGATATCTTTGCTTGGCTGCTTTGGACACACCGGCCGAGTTCCCCCTGGGCCCGCTGGCTGTGGATGCCTCCGCTGGTGTAGTGACAGGAATTGGCCTTTGGTTCAGCCGGGAGGGGAGCTTTGTAGCGAGCGCCAGCGGGCACGCTCCAAAGATGGCACTTGCGGCTGCAGCAGCAGGAAGTGCACGGCCGGGCCCTTTTTTGCGGCCGCCTGGTGGGGCTGCCGACGTTGAGCCTCCGACGCCGGGCCTCTTCCTGCCGCCCTGAGCGAGCAGCCGGAGCTGCAGCCTTCTGCCTGTTTACAGGCGTCGAACGCACGTTGGGCTCCGAAGCCGCCGCCCCGCTATGCAAATGACTCTGGCTTGCTGTGCATCTTGGACGACGGCCTTCGCCTTGAGCTTGGCCTGCCATGGGGGGGATGGAAGGGGTGTAGCCGGCTCCCAGGCTGCTGGCCTCGGTGGCACCCTCTCGAAGGAACGCCTGGCTTTGGCCCCGGATCCCGCCTCACCCCACCGCCCGAGACTCCGCGATGTAGCGGGCCTGCGCCGGAGGGGCGCCCGTTGAGCCGGCGCGCTCCCAACTCATACTTACCTGGCAGGGGAGATACCATGATCACTAAGGTGGTTCTCCCAGGGTGAGGCTCATCCATTGCACTCCGGGTGTGCTGACCCCTGCGATTTCCCCAAATGCGGGAAACTCGACTGCATAATTTGTGGTAGTGGGGGACTGCGTTCGCGCTTTCCCCTGATTTGCTCTGGTCAAAGATAGACAGATACACGCTGCTGCTTGGGGGGCTCCACGAGCCAACAGGTGTGCGAGTCTCCTTTTGCTGCCTGCTGCGAGGGACTCTCAAGCAAGCACAGCCTGTTGGTGCCCCCTTGTGGCCCCATCTAGAAGCTGCCAAAGGGAAGCCGCTCGCTTTGCTGCTGGCTTTTGGTATCTGGGATTTGTTGTGAGCCTTTTTTAAAAGAGAGGAGGGGAGGGGGGGTTCCTTCCTTGGTCTTTGTTTTTTCGTTTTCCTCTCTCCGTTTAAACCCTTAACTCTTGATTTGGCGTCCTGATATCTTTGCTTGGCTGCTTTGGACACACCGGCCGAGTTCCCCCTGGGCCCGCTGGCTGTGGATGCCTCCGCTGGTGTAGTGACAGGAATTGGCCTTTGGTTCAGCCGGGAGGGGAGCTTTGTAGCGAGCGCCAGCGGGCACGCTCCAAAGATGGCACTTGCGGCTGCAGCAGCAGGAAGTGCACGGCCGGGCCCTTTTTTGCGGCCGCCTGGTGGGGCTGCCGACGTTGAGCCTCCGACGCCGGGCCTCTTCCTGCCGCCCTGAGCGAGCAGCCGGAGCTGCAGCCTTCTGCCTGTTTACAGGCGTCGAACGCACGTTGGGCTCCGAAGCCGCCGCCCCGCTATGCAAATGACTCTGGCTTGCTGTGCATCTTGGACGACGGCCTTCGCCTTGAGCTTGGCCTGCCATGGGGGGGATGGAAGGGGTGTAGCCGGCTCCCAGGCTGCTGGCCTCGGTGGCACCCTCTCGAAGGAACGCCTGGCTTTGGCCCCGGATCCCGCCTCACCCCACCGCCCGAGACTCCGCGATGTAGCGGGCCTGCGCCGGAGGGGCGCCCGTCGAGCCGGCGCGCTCCCAACTCATACTTACCTGGCAGGGGAGATACCATGATCACTAAGGTGGTTCTCCCAGGGTGAGGCTCATCCATTGCACTCCGGGTGTGCTGACCCCTGCGATTTCCCCAAATGCGGGAAACTCGACTGCATAATTTGTGGTAGTGGGGGACTGCGTTCGCGCTTTCCCCTGATTTGCTCTGGTCAAAGATAGACAGATACACGCTGCTGCTTGGGGGGCTCCACGAGCCAACAGGTGTGCGAGTCTCCTTTTGCTGCCTGCTGCGAGGGACTCTCAAGCAAGCACAGCCTGTTGGTGCCCCCTTGTGGCCCCATCTAGAAGCTGCCAAAGGGAAGCCGCTCGCTTTGCTGCTGGCTTTTGGTATCTGGGATTTGTTGTGAGCCTTTTTTAAAAGAGAGGAGGGGAGGGGAGGGGAGGGGAGGGGGGGGTTCCTTCCTTGGTCTTTGTTTTTTCGTTTTCCTCTCTCCGTTTAAACCCTTAACTCTTGATTTGGCGTCCTGATATCTTTGCTTGGCTGCTTTGGACACACCGGCCGAGTTCCCCCTGGGCCCGCTGGCTGTGGATGCCTCCGCTGGTGTAGTGACAGGAATTGGCCTTTGGTTCAGCCGGGAGGGGAGCTTTGTAGCGAGCGCCAGCGGGCACGCTCCAAAGATGGCACTTGCGGCTGCAGCAGCAGGAAGTGCACGGCCGGGCCCTTTTTTGCGGCCGCCTGGTGGGGCTGCCGACGTTGAGCCTCCGACGCCGGGCCTCTTCCTGCCGCCCTGAGCGAGCAGCCGGAGCTGCAGCCTTCTGCCTGTTTACAGGCGTCGAACGCACGTTGGGCTCCGAAGCCGCCGCCCCGCTATGCAAATGACTCTGGCTTGCTGTGCATCTTGGACGACGGCCTTCGCCTTGAGCTTGGCCTGCCATGGGGGGGATGGAAGGGGTGTAGCCGGCTCCCAGGCTGCTGGCCTCGGTGGCACCCTCTCGAAGGAACGCCTGGCTTTGGCCCCGGATCCCGCCTCACCCCACCGCCCGAGACTCCGCGATGTAGCGGGCCTGCGCCGGAGGGGCGCCCGTCGAGCCGGCGCGCTCCCAACTCATACTTACCTGGCAGGGGAGATACCATGATCACTAAGGTGGTTCTCCCAGGGTGAGGCTCATCCATTGCACTCCGGGTGTGCTGACCCCTGCGATTTCCCCAAATGCGGGAAACTCGACTGCATAATTTGTGGTAGTGGGGGACTGCGTTCGCGCTTTCCCCTGATTTGCTCTGGTCAAAGATAGACAGATACACGCTGCTGCTTGGGGGGCTCCACGAGCCAACAGGTGTGCGAGTCTCCTTTTGCTGCCTGCTGCGAGGGACTCTCAAGCAAGCACAGCCTGTTGGTGCCCCCTTGTGGCCCCATCTAGAAGCTGCCAAAGGGAAGCCGCTCGCTTTGCTGCTGGCTTTTGGTATCTGGGATTTGTTGTGAGCCTTTTTTAAAAGAGAGGAGGGGAGGGGAGGGGAGGGGAGGGGAGGGGAGGGGGGGGGGGTTCCTTCCTTGGTCTTTGTTTTTTCGTTTTCCTCTCTCCGTTTAAACCCTTAACTCTTGATTTGGCGTCCTGATATCTTTGCTTGGCTGCTTTGGACACACCGGCCGAGTTCCCCCTGGGCCCGCTGGCTGTGGATGCCTCCGCTGGTGTAGTGACAGGAATTGGCCTTTGGTTCAGCCGGGAGGGGAGCTTTGTAGCGAGCGCCAGCGGGCACGCTCCAAAGATGGCACTTGCGGCTGCAGCAGCAGGAAGTGCACGGCCGGGCCCTTTTTTGCGGCCGCCTGGTGGGGCTGCCGACGTTGAGCCTCCGACGCCGGGCCTCTTCCTGCCGCCCTGAGCGAGCAGCCGGAGCTGCAGCCTTCTGCCTGTTTACAGGCGTCGAACGCACGTTGGGCTCCGAAGCCGCCGCCCCGCTATGCAAATGACTCTGGCTTGCTGTGCATCTTGGACGACGGCCTTCGCCTTGAGCTTGGCCTGCCATGGGGGGGATGGAAGGGGTGTAGCCGGCTCCCAGGCTGCTGGCCTCGGTGGCACCCTCTCGAAGGAACGCCTGGCTTTGGCCCCGGATCCCGCCTCACCCCACCGCCCGAGACTCCGCGATGTAGCGGGCCTGCGCCGGAGGGGCGCCCGTCGAGCCGGCGCGCTCCCAACTCATACTTACCTGGCAGGGGAGATACCATGATCACTAAGGTGGTTCTCCCAGGGTGAGGCTCATCCATTGCACTCCGGGTGTGCTGACCCCTGCGATTTCCCCAAATGCGGGAAACTCGACTGCATAATTTGTGGTAGTGGGGGACTGCGTTCGCGCTTTCCCCTGATTTGCTCTGGTCAAAGATAGACAGATACACGCTGCTGCTTGGGGGGCTCCACGAGCCAACAGGTGTGCGAGTCTCCTTTTGCTGCCTGCTGCGAGGGACTCTCAAGCAAGCACAGCCTGTTGGTGCCCCCTTGTGGCCCCATCTAGAAGCTGCCAAAGGGAAGCCGCTCGCTTTGCTGCTGGCTTTTGGTATCTGGGATTTGTTGTGAGCCTTTTTTAAAAGAGAGGAGGGGAGGGGAGGGGGGGGGTTCCTTCCTTGGTCTTTGTTTTTTCGTTTTCCTCTCTCCGTTTAAACCCTTAACTCTTGATTTGGCGTCCTGATATCTTTGCTTGGCTGCTTTGGACACACCGGCCGAGTTCCCCCTGGGCCCGCTGGCTGTGGATGCCTCCGCTGGTGTAGTGACAGGAATTGGCCTTTGGTTCAGCCGGGAGGGGAGCTTTGTAGCGAGCGCCAGCGGGCACGCTCCAAAGATGGCACTTGCGGCTGCAGCAGCAGGAAGTGCACGGCCGGGCCCTTTTTTGCGGCCGCCTGGTGGGGCTGCCGACGTTGAGCCTCCGACGCCGGGCCTCTTCCTGCCGCCCTGAGCGAGCAGCCGGAGCTGCAGCCTTCTGCCTGTTTACAGGCGTCGAACGCACGTTGGGCTCCGAAGCCGCCGCCCCGCTATGCAAATGACTCTGGCTTGCTGTGCATCTTGGACGACGGCCTTCGCCTTGAGCTTGGCCTGCCATGGGGGGGATGGAAGGGGTGTAGCCGGCTCCCAGGCTGCTGGCCTCGGTGGCACCCTCTCGAAGGAACGCCTGGCTTTGGCCCCGGATCCCGCCTCACCCCACCGCCCGAGACTCCGCGATGTAGCGGGCCTGCGCCGGAGGGGCGCCCGTCGAGCCGGCGCGCTCCCAACTCATACTTACCTGGCAGGGGAGATACCATGATCACTAAGGTGGTTCTCCCAGGGTGAGGCTCATCCATTGCACTCCGGGTGTGCTGACCCCTGCGATTTCCCCAAATGCGGGAAACTCGACTGCATAATTTGTGGTAGTGGGGGACTGCGTTCGCGCTTTCCCCTGATTTGCTCTGGTCAAAGATAGACAGATACACGCTGCTGCTTGGGGGGCTCCACGAGCCAACAGGTGTGCGAGTCTCCTTTTGCTGCCTGCTGCGAGGGACTCTCAAGCAAGCACAGCCTGTTGGTGCCCCCTTGTGGCCCCATCTAGAAGCTGCCAAAGGGAAGCCGCTCGCTTTGCTGCTGGCTTTTGGTATCTGGGATTTGTTGTGAGCCTTTTTTAAAAGAGAGGAGGGGAGGGGAGGGGAGGGGAGGGGAGGGGGGGGTTCCTTCCTTGGTCTTTGTTTTTTCGTTTTCCTCTCTCCGTTTAAACCCTTAACTCTTGATTTGGCGTCCTGATATCTTTGCTTGGCTGCTTTGGACACACCGGCCGAGTTCCCCCTGGGCCCGCTGGCTGTGGATGCCTCCGCTGGTGTAGTGACAGGAATTGGCCTTTGGTTCAGCCGGGAGGGGAGCTTTGTAGCGAGCGCCAGCGGGCACGCTCCAAAGATGGCACTTGCGGCTGCAGCAGCAGGAAGTGCACGGCCGGGCCCTTTTTTGCGGCCGCCTGGTGGGGCTGCCGACGTTGAGCCTCCGACGCCGGGCCTCTTCCTGCCGCCCTGAGCGAGCAGCCGGAGCTGCAGCCTTCTGCCTGTTTACAGGCGTCGAACGCACGTTGGGCTCCGAAGCCGCCGCCCCGCTATGCAAATGACTCTGGCTTGCTGTGCATCTTGGACGACGGCCTTCGCCTTGAGCTTGGCCTGCCATGGGGGGGATGGAAGGGGTGTAGCCGGCTCCCAGGCTGCTGGCCTCGGTGGCACCCTCTCGAAGGAACGCCTGGCTTTGGCCCCGGATCCCGCCTCACCCCACCGCCCGAGACTCCGCGATGTAGCGGGCCTGCGCCGGAGGGGCGCCCGTCGAGCCGGCGCGCTCCCAACTCATACTTACCTGGCAGGGGAGATACCATGATCACTAAGGTGGTTCTCCCAGGGTGAGGCTCATCCATTGCACTCCGGGTGTGCTGACCCCTGCGATTTCCCCAAATGCGGGAAACTCGACTGCATAATTTGTGGTAGTGGGGGACTGCGTTCGCGCTTTCCCCTGATTTGCTCTGGTCAAAGATAGACAGATACACGCTGCTGCTTGGGGGGCTCCACGAGCCAACAGGTGTGCGAGTCTCCTTTTGCTGCCTGCTGCGAGGGACTCTCAAGCAAGCACAGCCTGTTGGTGCCCCCTTGTGGCCCCATCTAGAAGCTGCCAAAGGGAAGCCGCTCGCTTTGCTGCTGGCTTTTGGTATCTGGGATTTGTTGTGAGCCTTTTTTAAAAGAGAGGAGGGGAGGGGAGGGGAGGGGAGGGGGGGGTTCCTTCCTTGGTCTTTGTTTTTTCGTTTTCCTCTCTCCGTTTAAACCCTTAACTCTTGATTTGGCGTCCTGATATCTTTGCTTGGCTGCTTTGGACACACCGGCCGAGTTCCCCCTGGGCCCGCTGGCTGTGGATGCCTCCGCTGGTGTAGTGACAGGAATTGGCCTTTGGTTCAGCCGGGAGGGGAGCTTTGTAGCGAGCGCCAGCGGGCACGCTCCAAAGATGGCACTTGCGGCTGCAGCAGCAGGAAGTGCACGGCCGGGCCCTTTTTTGCGGCCGCCTGGTGGGGCTGCCGACGTTGAGCCTCCGACGCCGGGCCTCTTCCTGCCGCCCTGAGCGAGCAGCCGGAGCTGCAGCCTTCTGCCTGTTTACAGGCGTCGAACGCACGTTGGGCTCCGAAGCCGCCGCCCCGCTATGCAAATGACTCTGGCTTGCTGTGCATCTTGGACGACGGCCTTCGCCTTGAGCTTGGCCTGCCATGGGGGGGATGGAAGGGGTGTAGCCGGCTCCCAGGCTGCTGGCCTCGGTGGCACCCTCTCGAAGGAACGCCTGGCTTTGGCCCCGGATCCCGCCTCACCCCACCGCCCGAGACTCCGCGATGTAGCGGGCCTGCGCCGGAGGGGCGCCCGTCGAGCCGGCGCGCTCCCAACTCATACTTACCTGGCAGGGGAGATACCATGATCACTAAGGTGGTTCTCCCAGGGTGAGGCTCATCCATTGCACTCCGGGTGTGCTGACCCCTGCGATTTCCCCAAATGCGGGAAACTCGACTGCATAATTTGTGGTAGTGGGGGACTGCGTTCGCGCTTTCCCCTGATTTGCTCTGGTCAAAGATAGACAGATACACGCTGCTGCTTGGGGGGCTCCACGAGCCAACAGGTGTGCGAGTCTCCTTTTGCTGCCTGCTGCGAGGGACTCTCAAGCAAGCACAGCCTGTTGGTGCCCCCTTGTGGCCCCATCTAGAAGCTGCCAAAGGGAAGCCGCTCGCTTTGCTGCTGGCTTTTGGTATCTGGGATTTGTTGTGAGCCTTTTTTAAAAGAGAGGAGGGGAGGGGAGGGGAGGGGGGTAGGGGAGGGGAGGGGAGGGGAGGGGGGGAGGGGAGGGGAGGGGAGGGGAGGGGAGGGGGGGAGGGGAGAGGGGGGGAGGGGAGGGGAGGGGAGGGGAGGGGGGGAGGGGAGGGGAGGGGAGGGGGGGAGGGGAGGGGAGGGGAGGGGAGGGGGGGAGGGGAGGGGAGGGGGGGGGGGGTTCCTTCCTTGGTCTTTGTTTTTTCGTTTTCCTCTCTCCGTTTAAACCCTTAACTCTTGATTTGGCGTCCTGATATCTTTGCTTGGCTGCTTTGGACACACCGGCCGAGTTCCCCCTGGGCCCGCTGGCTGTGGATGCCTCCGCTGGTGTAGTGACAGGAATTGGCCTTTGGTTCAGCCGGGAGGGGAGCTTTGTAGCGAGCGCCAGCGGGCACGCTCCAAAGATGGCACTTGCGGCTGCAGCAGCAGGAAGTGCACGGCCGGGCCCTTTTTTGCGGCCGCCTGGTGGGGCTGCCGACGTTGAGCCTCCGACGCCGGGCCTCTTCCTGCCGCCCTGAGCGAGCAGCCGGAGCTGCAGCCTTCTGCCTGTTTACAGGCGTCGAACGCACGTTGGGCTCCGAAGCCGCCGCCCCGCTATGCAAATGACTCTGGCTTGCTGTGCATCTTGGACGACGGCCTTCGCCTTGAGCTTGGCCTGCCATGGGGGGGATGGAAGGGGTGTAGCCGGCTCCCAGGCTGCTGGCCTCGGTGGCACCCTCTCGAAGGAACGCCTGGCTTTGGCCCCGGATCCCGCCTCACCCCACCGCCGGAGACTCCGCGATGTAGCGGGCCTGCGCCGGAGGGGCGCCCGTCGAGCCGGCGCGCTCCCAACTCATACTTACCTGGCAGGGGAGATACCATGATCACTAAGGTGGTTCTCCCAGGGTGAGGCTCATCCATTGCACTCCGGGTGTGCTGACCCCTGCGATTTCCCCAAATGCGGGAAACTCGACTGCATAATTTGTGGTAGTGGGGGACTGCGTTCGCGCTTTCCCCTGATTTGCTCTGGTCAAAGATAGACAGATACACGCTGCTGCTTGGGGGGCTCCACGAGCCAACAGGTGTGCGAGTCTCCTTTTGCTGCCTGCTGCGAGGGACTCTCAAGCAAGCACAGCCTGTTGGTGCCCCCTTGTGGCCCCATCTAGAAGCTGCCAAAGGGAAGCCGCTCGCTTTGCTGCTGGCTTTTGGTATCTGGGATTTGTTGTGAGCCTTTTTTAAAAGAGAGGAGGGGAGGGGAGGGGAGGGGAGGGGAGGGGAGGGGGGGGTTCCTTCCTTGGTCTTTGTTTTTTCGTTTTCCTCTCTCCGTTTAAACCCTTAACTCTTGATTTGGCGTCCTGATATCTTTGCTTGGCTGCTTTGGACACACCGGCCGAGTTCCCCCTGGGCCCGCTGGCTGTGGATGCCTCCGCTGGTGTAGTGACAGGAATTGGCCTTTGGTTCAGCCGGGAGGGGAGCTTTGTAGCGAGCGCCAGCGGGCACGCTCCAAAGATGGCACTTGCGGCTGCAGCAGCAGGAAGTGCACGGCCGGGCCCTTTTTTGCGGCCGCCTGGTGGGGCTGCCGACGTTGAGCCTCCGACGCCGGGCCTCTTCCTGCCGCCCTGAGCGAGCAGCCGGAGCTGCAGCCTTCTGCCTGTTTACAGGCGTCGAACGCACGTTGGGCTCCGAAGCCGCCGCCCCGCTATGCAAATGACTCTGGCTTGCTGTGCATCTTGGACGACGGCCTTCGCCTTGAGCTTGGCCTGCCATGGGGGGGATGGAAGGGGTGTAGCCGGCTCCCAGGCTGCTGGCCTCGGTGGCACCCTCTCGAAGGAACGCCTGGCTTTGGCCCCGGATCCCGCCTCACCCCACCGCCCGAGACTCCGCGATGTAGCGGGCCTGCGCCGGAGGGGCGCCCGTCGAGCCGGCGCGCTCCCAACTCATACTTACCTGGCAGGGGAGATACCATGATCACTAAGGTGGTTCTCCCAGGGTGAGGCTCATCCATTGCACTCCGGGTGTGCTGACCCCTGCGATTTCCCCAAATGCGGGAAACTCGACTGCATAATTTGTGGTAGTGGGGGACTGCGTTCGCGCTTTCCCCTGATTTGCTCTGGTCAAAGATAGACAGATACACGCTGCTGCTTGGGGGGCTCCACGAGCCAACAGGTGTGCGAGTCTCCTTTTGCTGCCTGCTGCGAGGGACTCTCAAGCAAGCACAGCCTGTTGGTGCCCCCTTGTGGCCCCATCTAGAAGCTGCCAAAGGGAAGCCGCTCGCTTTGCTGCTGGCTTTTGGTATCTGGGATTTGTTGTGAGCCTTTTTTAAAAGAGAGGAGGGGAGGGGAGGGGAGGGGAGGGGAGGGGAGGGGAGGGGAGGGGAGGGGGGGGTTCCTTCCTTGGTCTTTGTTTTTTCGTTTTCCTCTCTCCGTTTAAACCCTTAACTCTTGATTTGGCGTCCTGATATCTTTGCTTGGCTGCTTTGGACACACCGGCCGAGTTCCCCCTGGGCCCGCTGGCTGTGGATGCCTCCGCTGGTGTAGTGACAGGAATTGGCCTTTGGTTCAGCCGGGAGGGGAGCTTTGTAGCGAGCGCCAGCGGGCACGCTCCAAAGATGGCACTTGCGGCTGCAGCAGCAGGAAGTGCACGGCCGGGCCCTTTTTTGCGGCCGCCTGGTGGGGCTGCCGACGTTGAGCCTCCGACGCCGGGCCTCTTCCTGCCGCCCTGAGCGAGCAGCCGGAGCTGCAGCCTTCTGCCTGTTTACAGGCGTCGAACGCACGTTGGGCTCCGAAGCCGCCGCCCCGCTATGCAAATGACTCTGGCTTGCTGTGCATCTTGGACGACGGCCTTCGCCTTGAGCTTGGCCTGCCATGGGGGGGATGGAAGGGGTGTAGCCGGCTCCCAGGCTGCTGGCCTCGGTGGCACCCTCTCGAAGGAACGCCTGGCTTTGGCCCCGGATCCCGCCTCACCCCACCGCCCGAGACTCTGCGATGTAGCGGGCCTGCGCCGGAGGGGCGCCCGTCGAGCCGGCGCGCTCCCAACTCATACTTACCTGGCAGGGGAGATACCATGATCACTAAGGTGGTTCTCCCAGGGTGAGGCTCATCCATTGCACTCCGGGTGTGCTGACCCCTGCGATTTCCCCAAATGCGGGAAACTCGACTGCATAATTTGTGGTAGTGGGGGACTGCGTTCGCGCTTTCCCCTGATTTGCTCTGGTCAAAGATAGACAGATACACGCTGCTGCTTGGGGGGCTCCACGAGCCAACAGGTGTGCGAGTCTCCTTTTGCTGCCTGCTGCGAGGGACTCTCAAGCAAGCACAGCCTGTTGGTGCCCCCTTGTGGCCCCATCTAGAAGCTGCCAAAGGGAAGCCGCTCGCTTTGCTGCTGGCTTTTGGTATCTGGGATTTGTTGTGAGCCTTTTTTAAAAGAGAGGAGGGGAGGGGAGGGGAGGGGGGGGTTCCTTCCTTGGTCTTTGTTTTTTCGTTTTCCTCTCTCCGTTTAAACCCTTAACTCTTGATTTGGCGTCCTGATATCTTTGCTTGGCTGCTTTGGACACACCGGCCGAGTTCCCCCTGGGCCCGCTGGCTGTGGATGCCTCCGCTGGTGTAGTGACAGGAATTGGCCTTTGGTTCAGCCGGGAGGGGAGCTTTGTAGCGAGCGCCAGCGGGCACGCTCCAAAGATGGCACTTGCGGCTGCAGCAGCAGGAAGTGCACGGCCGGGCCCTTTTTTGCGGCCGCCTGGTGGGGCTGCCGACGTTGAGCCTCCGACGCCGGGCCTCTTCCTGCCGCCCTGAGCGAGCAGCCGGAGCTGCAGCCTTCTGCCTGTTTACAGGCGTCGAACGCACGTTGGGCTCCGAAGCCGCCGCCCCGCTATGCAAATGACTCTGGCTTGCTGTGCATCTTGGACGACGGCCTTCGCCTTGAGCTTGGCCTGCCATGGGGGGGATGGAAGGGGTGTAGCCGGCTCCCAGGCTGCTGGCCTCGGTGGCACCCTCTCGAAGGAACGCCTGGCTTTGGCCCCGGATCCCGCCTCACCCCACCGCCCGAGACTCCGCGATGTAGCGGGCCTGCGCCGGAGGGGCGCCCGTCGAGCCGGCGCGCTCCCAACTCATACTTACCTGGCAGGGGAGATACCATGATCACTAAGGTGGTTCTCCCAGGGTGAGGCTCATCCATTGCACTCCGGGTGTGCTGACCCCTGCGATTTCCCCAAATGCGGGAAACTCGACTGCATAATTTGTGGTAGTGGGGGACTGCGTTCGCGCTTTCCCCTGATTTGCTCTGGTCAAAGATAGACAGATACACGCTGCTGCTTGGGGGGCTCCACGAGCCAACAGGTGTGCGAGTCTCCTTTTGCTGCCTGCTGCGAGGGACTCTCAAGCAAGCACAGCCTGTTGGTGCCCCCTTGTGGCCCCATCTAGAAGCTGCCAAAGGGAAGCCGCTCGCTTTGCTGCTGGCTTTTGGTATCTGGGATTTGTTGTGAGCCTTTTTTAAAAGAGAGGAGGGGAGGGGAGGGGAGGGGAGGGGAGGGGAGGGGAGGGGAGGGGAGGGGAGGGGAGGGGGGGGTTCCTTCCTTGGTCTTTGTTTTTTCGTTTTCCTCTCTCCGTTTAAACCCTTAACTCTTGATTTGGCGTCCTGATATCTTTGCTTGGCTGCTTTGGACACACCGGCCGAGTTCCCCCTGGGCCCGCTGGCTGTGGATGCCTCCGCTGGTGTAGTGACAGGAATTGGCCTTTGGTTCAGCCGGGAGGGGAGCTTTGTAGCGAGCGCCAGCGGGCACGCTCCAAAGATGGCACTTGCGGCTGCAGCAGCAGGAAGTGCACGGCCGGGCCCTTTTTTGCGGCCGCCTGGTGGGGCTGCCGACGTTGAGCCTCCGACGCCGGGCCTCTTCCTGCCGCCCTGAGCGAGCAGCCGGAGCTGCAGCCTTCTGCCTGTTTACAGGCGTCGAACGCACGTTGGGCTCCGAAGCCGCCGCCCCGCTATGCAAATGACTCTGGCTTGCTGTGCATCTTGGACGACGGCCTTCGCCTTGAGCTTGGCCTGCCATGGGGGGGATGGAAGGGGTGTAGCCGGCTCCCAGGCTGCTGGCCTCGGTGGCACCCTCTCGAAGGAACGCCTGGCTTTGGCCCCGGATCCCGCCTCACCCCACCGCCGGAGACTCCGCAATGTAGCGGGCCTGCGCCGGAGGGGCGCCCGTCGAGCCGGCGCGCTCCCAACTCATACTTACCTGGCAGGGGAGATACCATGATCACTAAGGTGGTTCTCCCAGGGTGAGGCTCATCCATTGCACTCCGGGTGTGCTGACCCCTGCGATTTCCCCAAATGCGGGAAACTCGACTGCATAATTTGTGGTAGTGGGGGACTGCGTTCGCGCTTTCCCCTGATTTGCTCTGGTCAAAGATAGACAGATACACGCTGCTGCTTGGGGGGCTCCACGAGCCAACAGGTGTGCGAGTCTCCTTTTGCTGCCTGCTGCGAGGGACTCTCAAGCAAGCACAGCCTGTTGGTGCCCCCTTGTGGCCCCATCTAGAAGCTGCCAAAGGGAAGCCGCTCGCTTTGCTGCTGGCTTTTGGTATCTGGGATTTGTTGTGAGCCTTTTTTAAAAGAGAGGAGGGGAGGGGAGGGGAGGGGGGGGGTTCCTTCCTTGGTCTTTGTTTTTTCGTTTTCCTCTCTCCGTTTAAACCCTTAACTCTTGATTTGGCGTCCTGATATCTTTGCTTGGCTGCTTTGGACACACCGGCCGAGTTCCCCCTGGGCCCGCTGGCTGTGGATTCCTCCGCTGGTGTAGTGACAGGAATTGGCCTTTGGTTCAGCCGGGAGGGGAGCTTTGTAGCGAGCGCCAGCGGGCACGCTCCAAAGATGGCACTTGCGGCTGCAGCAGCAGGAAGTGCACGGCCGGGCCCTTTTTTGCGGCCGCCTGGTGGGGCTGCCGACGTTGAGCCTCCGACGCCGGGCCTCTTCCTGCCGCCCTGAGCGAGCAGCCGGAGCTGCAGCCTTCTGCCTGTTTACAGGCGTCGAACGCACGTTGGGCTCCGAAGCCGCCGCCCCGCTATGCAAATGACTCTGGCTTGCTGTGCATCTTGGACGACGGCCTTCGCCTTGAGCTTGGCCTGCCATGGGGGGGATGGAAGGGGTGTAGCCGGCTCCCAGGCTGCTGGCCTCGGTGGCACCCTCTCGAAGGAACGCCTGGCTTTGGCCCCGGATCCCGCCTCACCCCACCGCCCGAGACTCCGCGATGTAGCGGGCCTGCGCCGGAGGGGCGCCCGTCGAGCCGGCGCGCTCCCAACTCATACTTACCTGGCAGGGGAGATACCATGATCACTAAGGTGGTTCTCCCAGGGTGAGGCTCATCCATTGCACTCCGGGTGTGCTGACCCCTGCGATTTCCCCAAATGCGGGAAACTCGACTGCATAATTTGTGGTAGTGGGGGACTGCGTTCGCGCTTTCCCCTGATTTGCTCTGGTCAAAGATAGACAGATACACGCTGCTGCTTGGGGGGCTCCACGAGCCAACAGGTGTGCGAGTCTCCTTTTGCTGCCTGCTGCGAGGGACTCTCAAGCAAGCACAGCCTGTTGGTGCCCCCTTGTGGCCCCATCTAGAAGCTGCCAAAGGGAAGCCGCTCGCTTTGCTGCTGGCTTTTGGTATCTGGGATTTGTTGTGAGCCTTTTTTAAAAGAGAGGAGGGGAGGGGAGGGGAGGGGAGGGGAGGGGAGGGGGGGGTTCCTTCCTTGGTCTTTGTTTTTTCGTTTTCCTCTCTCCGTTTAAACCCTTAACTCTTGATTTGGCGTCCTGATATCTTTGCTTGGCTGCTTTGGACACACCGGCCGAGTTCCCCCTGGGCCCGCTGGCTGTGGATGCCTCCGCTGGTGTAGTGACAGGAATTGGCCTTTGGTTCAGCCGGGAGGGGAGCTTTGTAGCGAGCGCCAGCGGGCACGCTCCAAAGATGGCACTTGCGGCTGCAGCAGCAGGAAGTGCACGGCCGGGCCCTTTTTTGCGGCCGCCTGGTGGGGCTGCCGACGTTGAGCCTCCGACGCCGGGCCTCTTCCTGCCGCCCTGAGCGAGCAGCCGGAGCTGCAGCCTTCTGCCTGTTTACAGGCGTCGAACGCACGTTGGGCTCCGAAGCCGCCGCCCCGCTATGCAAATGACTCTGGCTTGCTGTGCATCTTGGACGACGGCCTTCGCCTTGAGCTTGGCCTGCCATGGGGGGGATGGAAGGGGTGTAGCCGGCTCCCAGGCTGCTGGCCTCGGTGGCACCCTCTCGAAGGAACGCCTGGCTTTGGCCCCGGATCCCGCCTCACCCCACCGCCCGAGACTCCGCGATGTAGCGGGCCTGCGCCGGAGGGGCGCCCGTCGAGCCGGCGCGCTCCCAACTCATACTTACCTGGCAGGGGAGATACCATGATCACTAAGGTGGTTCTCCCAGGGTGAGGCTCATCCATTGCACTCCGGGTGTGCTGACCCCTGCGATTTCCCCAAATGCGGGAAACTCGACTGCATAATTTGTGGTAGTGGGGGACTGCGTTCGCGCTTTCCCCTGATTTGCTCTGGTCAAAGATAGACAGATACACGCTGCTGCTTGGGGGGCTCCACGAGCCAACAGGTGTGCGAGTCTCCTTTTGCTGCCTGCTGCGAGGGACTCTCAAGCAAGCACAGCCTGTTGGTGCCCCCTTGTGGCCCCATCTAGAAGCTGCCAAAGGGAAGCCGCTCGCTTTGCTGCTGGCTTTTGGTATCTGGGATTTGTTGTGAGCCTTTTTTAAAAGAGAGGAGGGGAGGGGAGGGGAGGGGAGGGGAGGGGAGGGGGGGGTTCCTTCCTTGGTCTTTGTTTTTTCGTTTTCCTCTCTCCGTTTAAACCCTTAACTCTTGATTTGGCGTCCTGATATCTTTGCTTGGCTGCTTTGGACACACCGGCCGAGTTCCCCCTGGGCCCGCTGGCTGTGGATGCCTCCGCTGGTGTAGTGACAGGAATTGGCCTTTGGTTCAGCCGGGAGGGGAGCTTTGTAGCGAGCGCCAGCGGGCACGCTCCAAAGATGGCACTTGCGGCTGCAGCAGCAGGAAGTGCACGGCCGGGCCCTTTTTTGCGGCCGCCTGGTGGGGCTGCCGACGTTGAGCCTCCGACGCCGGGCCTCTTCCTGCCGCCCTGAGCGAGCAGCCGGAGCTGCAGCCTTCTGCCTGTTTACAGGCGTCGAACGCACGTTGGGCTCCGAAGCCGCCGCCCCGCTATGCAAATGACTCTGGCTTGCTGTGCATCTTGGACGACGGCCTTCGCCTTGAGCTTGGCCTGCCATGGGGGGGATGGAAGGGGTGTAGCCGGCTCCCAGGCTGCTGGCCTCGGTGGCACCCTCTCGAAGGAACGCCTGGCTTTGGCCCCGGATCCCGCCTCACCCCACCGCCGGAGACTCCGCGATGTAGCGGGCCTGCGCCGGAGGGGCGCCCGTCGAGCCGGCGCACTCCCAACTCATACTTACCTGGCAGGGGAGATACCATGATCACTAAGGTGGTTCTCCCAGGGTGAGGCTCATCCATTGCACTCCGGGTGTGCTGACCCCTGCGATTTCCCCAAATGCGGGAAACTCGACTGCATAATTTGTGGTAGTGGGGGACTGCGTTCGCGCTTTCCCCTGATTTGCTCTGGTCAAAGATAGACAGATACACGCTGCTGCTTGGGGGGCTCCACGAGCCAACAGGTGTGCGAGTCTCCTTTTGCTGCCTGCTGCGAGGGACTCTCAAGCAAGCACAGCCTGTTGGTGCCCCCTTGTGGCCCCATCTAGAAGCTGCCAAAGGGAAGCCGCTCGCTTTGCTGCTGGCTTTTGGTATCTGGGATTTGTTGTGAGCCTTTTTTAAAAGAGAGGAGGGGAGGGGAGGGGGGGGGTTCCTTCCTTGGTCTTTGTTTTTTCGTTTTCCTCTCTCCGTTTAAACCCTTAACTCTTGATTTGGCGTCCTGATATCTTTGCTTGGCTGCTTTGGACACACCGGCCGAGTTCCCCCTGGGCCCGCTGGCTGTGGATGCCTCCGCTGGTGTAGTGACAGGAATTGGCCTTTGGTTCAGCCGGGAGGGGAGCTTTGTAGCGAGCGCCAGCGGGCACGCTCCAAAGATGGCACTTGCGGCTGCAGCAGCAGGAAGTGCACGGCCGGGCCCTTTTTTGCGGCCGCCTGGTGGGGCTGCCGACGTTGAGCCTCCGACGCCGGGCCTCTTCCTGCCGCCCTGAGCGAGCAGCCGGAGCTGCAGCCTTCTGCCTGTTTACAGGCGTCGAACGCACGTTGGGCTCCGAAGCCGCCGCCCCGCTATGCAAATGACTCTGGCTTGCTGTGCATCTTGGACGACGGCCTTCGCCTTGAGCTTGGCCTGCCATGGGGGGGATGGAAGGGGTGTAGCCGGCTCCCAGGCTGCTGGCCTCGGTGGCACCCTCTCGAAGGAACGCCTGGCTTTGGCCCCGGATCCCGCCTCACCCCACCGCCCGAGACTCCGCGATGTAGCGGGCCTGCGCCGGAGGGGCGCCCGTCGAGCCGGCGCGCTCCCAACTCATACTTACCTGGCAGGGGAGATACCATGATCACTAAGGTGGTTCTCCCAGGGTGAGGCTCATCCATTGCACTCCGGGTGTGCTGACCCCTGCGATTTCCCCAAATGCGGGAAACTCGACTGCATAATTTGTGGTAGTGGGGGACTGCGTTCGCGCTTTCCCCTGATTTGCTCTGGTCAAAGATAGACAGATACACGCTGCTGCTTGGGGGGCTCCACGAGCCAACAGGTGTGCGAGTCTCCTTTTGCTGCCTGCTGCGAGGGACTCTCAAGCAAGCACAGCCTGTTGGTGCCCCCTTGTGGCCCCATCTAGAAGCTGCCAAAGGGAAGCCGCTCGCTTTGCTGCTGGCTTTTGGTATCTGGGATTTGTTGTGAGCCTTTTTTAAAAGAGGGGAGGGGAGGGGAGGGGAGGGGAGGGGGGGGTTCCTTCCTTTGTCTTTGTTTTTTCGTTTTCCTCTCTCCGTTTAAACCCTTAACTCTTGATTTGGCGTCCTGATATCTTTGCTTGGCTGCTTTGGACACACCGGCCGAGTTCCCCCTGGGCCCGCTGGCTGTGGATGCCTCCGCTGGTGTAGTGACAGGAATTGGCCTTTGGTTCAGCCGGGAGGGGAGCTTTGTAGCGAGCGCCAGCGGGCACGCTCCAAAGATGGCACTTGCGGCTGCAGCAGCAGGAAGTGCACGGCCGGGCCCTTTTTTGCGGCCGCCTGGTGGGGCTGCCGACGTTGAGCCTCCGACGCCGGGCCTCTTCCTGCCGCCCTGAGCGAGCAGCCGGAGCTGCAGCCTTCTGCCTGTTTACAGGCGTCGAACGCACGTTGGGCTCCGAAGCCGCCGCCCCGCTATGCAAATGACTCTGGCTTGCTGTGCATCTTGGACGACGGCCTTCGCCTTGAGCTTGGCCTGCCATGGGGGGGATGGAAGGGGTGTAGCCGGCTCCCAGGCTGCTGGCCTCGGTGGCACCCTCTCGAAGGAACGCCTGGCTTTGGCCCCGGATCCCGCCTCACCCCACCGCCGGAGACTCCGCGATGTAGCGGGCCTGCGCCGGAGGGGCGCCCGTCGAGCCGGCGCGCTCCCAACTCATACTTACCTGGCAGGGGAGATACCATGATCACTAAGGTGGTTCTCCCAGGGTGAGGCTCATCCATTGCACTCCGGGTGTGCTGACCCCTGCGATTTCCCCAAATGCGGGAAACTCGACTGCATAATTTGTGGTAGTGGGGGACTGCGTTCGCGCTTTCCCCTGATTTGCTCTGGTCAAAGATAGACAGATACACGCTGCTGCTTGGGGGGCTCCACGAGCCAACAGGTGTGCGAGTCTCCTTTTGCTGCCTGCTGCGAGGGACTCTCAAGCAAGCACAGCCTGTTGGTGCCCCCTTGTGGCCCCATCTAGAAGCTGCCAAAGGGAAGCCGCTCGCTTTGCTGCTGGCTTTTGGTATCTGGGATTTGTTGTGAGCCTTTTTTAAAAGAGAGGAGGGGAGGGGAGGGGGGGGGTTCCTTCCTTGGTCTTTGTTTTTTCGTTTTCCTCTCTCCGTTTAAACCCTTAACTCTTGATTTGGCGTCCTGATATCTTTGCTTGGCTGCTTTGGACACACCGGCCGAGTTCCCCCTGGGCCCGCTGGCTGTGGATGCCTCCGCTGGTGTAGTGACAGGAATTGGCCTTTGGTTCAGCCGGGAGGGGAGCTTTGTAGCGAGCGCCAGCGGGCACGCTCCAAAGATGGCACTTGCGGCTGCAGCAGCAGGAAGTGCACGGCCGGGCCCTTTTTTGCGGCCGCCTGGTGGGGCTGCCGACGTTGAGCCTCCGACGCCGGGCCTCTTCCTGCCGCCCTGAGCGAGCAGCCGGAGCTGCAGCCTTCTGCCTGTTTACAGGCGTCGAACGCACGTTGGGCTCCGAAGCCGCCGCCCCGCTATGCAAATGACTCTGGCTTGCTGTGCATCTTGGACGACGGCCTTCGCCTTGAGCTTGGCCTGCCATGGGGGGGATGGAAGGGGTGTAGCCGGCTCCCAGGCTGCTGGCCTCGGTGGCACCCTCTCGAAGGAACGCCTGGCTTTGGCCCCGGATCCCGCCTCACCCCACCGCCCGAGACTCCGCGATGTAGCGGGCCTGCGCCGGAGGGGCGCCCGTCGAGCCGGCGCGCTCCCAACTCATACTTACCTGGCAGGGGAGATACCATGATCACTAAGGTGGTTCTCCCAGGGTGAGGCTCATCCATTGCACTCCGGGTGTGCTGACCCCTGCGATTTCCCCAAATGCGGGAAACTCGACTGCATAATTTGTGGTAGTGGGGGACTGCGTTCGCGCTTTCCCCTGATTTGCTCTGGTCAAAGATAGACAGATACACGCTGCTGCTTGGGGGGCTCCACGAGCCAACAGGTGTGCGAGTCTCCTTTTGCTGCCTGCTGCGAGGGACTCTCAAGCAAGCACAGCCTGTTGGTGCCCCCTTGTGGCCCCATCTAGAAGCTGCCAAAGGGAAGCCGCTCGCTTTGCTGCTGGCTTTTGGTATCTGGGATTTGTTGTGAGCCTTTTTTAAAAGAGAGGAGGGGAGGGGAGGGGAGGGGGGGGTTCCTTCCTTGGTCTTTGTTTTTTCGTTTTCCTCTCTCCGTTTAAACCCTTAACTCTTGATTTGGCGTCCTGATATCTTTGCTTGGCTGCTTTGGACACACCGGCCGAGTTCCCCCTGGGCCCGCTGGCTGTGGATGCCTCCGCTGGTGTAGTGACAGGAATTGGCCTTTGGTTCAGCCGGGAGGGGAGCTTTGTAGCGAGCGCCAGCGGGCACGCTCCAAAGATGGCACTTGCGGCTGCAGCAGCAGGAAGTGCACGGCCGGGCCCTTTTTTGCGGCCGCCTGGTGGGGCTGCCGACGTTGAGCCTCCGAAGCCGGGCCTCTTCCTGCCGCCCTGAGCGAGCAGCCGGAGCTGCAGCCTTCTGCCTGTTTACAGGCGTCGAACGCACGTTGGGCTCCGAAGCCGCCGCCCCGCTATGCAAATGACTCTGGCTTGCTGTGCATCTTGGACGACGGCCTTCGCCTTGAGCTTGGCCTGCCATGGGGGGGATGGAAGGGGTGTAGCCGGCTCCCAGGCTGCTGGCCTCGGTGGCACCCTCTCGAAGGAACGCCTGGCTTTGGCCCCGGATCCCGCCTCACCCCACCGCCCGAGACTCCGCGATGTAGCGGGCCTGCGCCGGAGGGGCGCCCGTCGAGCCGGCGCGCTCCCAACTCATACTTACCTGGCAGGGGAGATACCATGATCACTAAGGTGGTTCTCCCAGGGTGAGGCTCATCCATTGCACTCCGGGTGTGCTGACCCCTGCGATTTCCCCAAATGCGGGAAACTCGACTGCATAATTTGTGGTAGTGGGGGACTGCGTTCGCGCTTTCCCCTGATTTGCTCTGGTCAAAGATAGACAGATACACGCTGCTGCTTGGGGGGCTCCACGAGCCAACAGGTGTGCGAGTCTCCTTTTGCTGCCTGCTGCGAGGGACTCTCAAGCAAGCACAGCCTGTTGGTGCCCCCTTGTGGCCCCATCTAGAAGCTGCCAAAGGGAAGCCGCTCGCTTTGCTGCTGGCTTTTGGTATCTGGGATTTGTTGTGAGCCTTTTTTAAAAGAGAGGAGGGGAGGGGGGGGTTCCTTCCTTGGTCTTTGTTTTTTCGTTTTCCTCTCTCCGTTTAAACCCTTAACTCTTGATTTGGCGTCCTGATATCTTTGCTTGGCTGCTTTGGACACACCGGCCGAGTTCCCCCTGGGCCCGCTGGCTGTGGATGCCTCCGCTGGTGTAGTGACAGGAATTGGCCTTTGGTTCAGCCGGGAGGGGAGCTTTGTAGCGAGCGCCAGCGGGCACGCTCCAAAGATGGCACTTGCGGCTGCAGCAGCAGGAAGTGCACGGCCGGGCCCTTTTTTGCGGCCGCCTGGTGGGGCTGCCGACGTTGAGCCTCCGACGCCGGGCCTCTTCCTGCCGCCCTGAGCGAGCAGCCGGAGCTGCAGCCTTCTGCCTGTTTACAGGCGTCGAACGCACGTTGGGCTCCGAAGCCGCCGCCCCGCTATGCAAATGACTCTGGCTTGCTGTGCATCTTGGACGACGGCCTTCGCCTTGAGCTTGGCCTGCCATGGGGGGGATGGAAGGGGTGTAGCCGGCTCCCAGGCTGCTGGCCTCGGTGGCACCCTCTCGAAGGAACGCCTGGCTTTGGCCCCGGATCCCGCCTCACCCCACCGCCGGAGACTCCGCGATGTAGCGGGCCTGCGCCGGAGGGGCGCCCGTCGAGCCGGCGCGCTCCCAACTCATACTTACCTGGCAGGGGAGATACCATGATCACTAAGGTGGTTCTCCCAGGGTGAGGCTCATCCATTGCACTCCGGGTGTGCTGACCCCTGCGATTTCCCCAAATGCGGGAAACTCGACTGCATAATTTGTGGTAGTGGGGGACTGCGTTCGCGCTTTCCCCTGATTTGCTCTGGTCAAAGATAGACAGATACACGCTGCTGCTTGGGGGGCTCCACGAGCCAACAGGTGTGCGAGTCTCCTTTTGCTGCCTGCTGCGAGGGACTCTCAAGCAAGCACAGCCTGTTGGTGCCCCCTTGTGGCCCCATCTAGAAGCTGCCAAAGGGAAGCCGCTCGCTTTGCTGCTGGCTTTTGGTATCTGGGATTTGTTGTGAGCCTTTTTTAAAAGAGAAGAGAGGAGGGGAGGGGAGGGGGGGGGTTCCTTCCTTGGTCTTTGTTTTTTCGTTTTCCTCTCTCCGTTTAAACCCTTAACTCTTGATTTGGCGTCCTGATATCTTTGCTTGGCTGCTTTGGACACACCGGCCGAGTTCCCCCTGGGCCCGCTGGCTGTGGATGCCTCCGCTGGTGTAGTGACAGGAATTGGCCTTTGGTTCAGCCGGGAGGGGAGCTTTGTAGCGAGCGCCAGCGGGCACGCTCCAAAGATGGCACTTGCGGCTGCAGCAGCAGGAAGTGCACGGCCGGGCCCTTTTTTGCGGCCGCCTGGTGGGGCTGCCGACGTTGAGCCTCCGACGCCGGGCCTCTTCCTGCCGCCCTGAGCGAGCAGCCGGAGCTGCAGCCTTCTGCCTGTTTACAGGCGTCGAACGCACGTTGGGCTCCGAAGCCGCCGCCCCGCTATGCAAATGACTCTGGCTTGCTGTGCATCTTGGACGACGGCCTTCGCCTTGAGCTTGGCCTGCCATGGGGGGGATGGAAGGGGTGTAGCCGGCTCCCAGGCTGCTGGCCTCGGTGGCACCCTCTCGAAGGAACGCCTGGCTTTGGCCCCGGATCCCGCCTCACCCCACCGCCCGAGACTCCGCGATGTAGCGGGCCTGCGCCGGAGGGGCGCCCGTCGAGCCGGCGCGCTCCCAACTCATACTTACCTGGCAGGGGAGATACCATGATCACTAAGGTGGTTCTCCCAGGGTGAGGCTCATCCATTGCACTCCGGGTGTGCTGACCCCTGCGATTTCCCCAAATGCGGGAAACTCAACTGCATAATTTGTGGTAGTGGGGGACTGCGTTCGCGCTTTCCCCTGATTTGCTCTGGTCAAAGATAGACAGATACACGCTGCTGCTTGGGGGGCTCCACGAGCCAACAGGTGTGCGAGTCTCCTTTTGCTGCCTGCTGCGAGGGACTCTCAAGCAAGCACAGCCTGTTGGTGCCCCCTTGTGGCCCCATCTAGAAGCTGCCAAAGGGAAGCCGCTCGCTTTGCTGCTGGCTTTTGGTATCTGGGATTTGTTGTGAGCCTTTTTTAAAAGAGAGGAGGGGAGGGGAGGGGAGGGGGGGGTTCCTTCCTTGGTCTTTGTTTTTTCGTTTTCCTCTCTCCGTTTAAACCCTTAACTCTTGATTTGGCGTCCTGATATCTTTGCTTGGCTGCTTTGGACACACCGGCCGAGTTCCCCCTGGGCCCGCTGGCTGTGGATGCCTCCGCTGGTGTAGTGACAGGAATTGGCCTTTGGTTCAGCCGGGAGGGGAGCTTTGTAGCGAGCGCCAGCGGGCACGCTCCAAAGATGGCACTTGCGGCTGCAGCAGCAGGAAGTGCACGGCCGGGCCCTTTTTTGCGGCCGCCTGGTGGGGCTGCCGACGTTGAGCCTCCGACGCCGGGCCTCTTCCTGCCGCCCTGAGCGAGCAGCCGGAGCTGCAGCCTTCTGCCTGTTTACAGGCGTCGAACGCACGTTGGGCTCCGAAGCCGCCGCCCCGCTATGCAAATGACTCTGGCTTGCTGTGCATCTTGGACGACGGCCTTCGCCTTGAGCTTGGCCTGCCATGGGGGGGATGGAAGGGGTGTAGCCGGCTCCCAGGCTGCTGGCCTCGGTGGCACCCTCTCGAAGGAACGCCTGGCTTTGGCCCCGGATCCCGCCTCACCCCACCGCCCGAGACTCCGCGATGTAGCGGGCCTGCGCCGGAGGGGCGCCCGTCGAGCCGGCGCGCTCCCAACTCATACTTACCTGGCAGGGGAGATACCATGATCACTAAGGTGGTTCTCCCAGGGTGAGGCTCATCCATTGCACTCCGGGTGTGCTGACCCCTGCGATTTCCCCAAATGCGGGAAACTCGACTGCATAATTTGTGGTAGTGGGGGACTGCGTTCGCGCTTTCCCCTGATTTGCTCTGGTCAAAGATAGACAGATACACGCTGCTGCTTGGGGGGCTCCACGAGCCAACAGGTGTGCGAGTCTCCTTTTGCTGCCTGCTGCGAGGGACTCTCAAGCAAGCACAGCCTGTTGGTGCCCCCTTGTGGCCCCATCTAGAAGCTGCCAAAGGGAAGCCGCTCGCTTTGCTGCTGGCTTTTGGTATCTGGGATTTGTTGTGAGCCTTTTTTAAAAGAGAGGAGGGGAGGGGAGGGGAGGGGAGGGGAGGGGGGGGTTCCTTCCTTGGTCTTTGTTTTTTCGTTTTCCTCTCTCCGTTTAAACCCTTAACTCTTGATTTGGCGTCCTGATATCTTTGCTTGGCTGCTTTGGACACACCGGCCGAGTTCCCCCTGGGCCCGCTGGCTGTGGATGCCTCCGCTGGTGTAGTGACAGGAATTGGCCTTTGGTTCAGCCGGGAGGGGAGCTTTGTAGCGAGCGCCAGCGGGCACGCTCCAAAGATGGCACTTGCGGCTGCAGCAGCAGGAAGTGCACGGCCGGGCCCTTTTTTGCGGCCGCCTGGTGGGGCTGCCGACGTT
This sequence comes from Anomaloglossus baeobatrachus, assembly GCF_048569485.1. Taxonomy (NCBI): domain Eukaryota; kingdom Metazoa; phylum Chordata; class Amphibia; order Anura; family Aromobatidae; genus Anomaloglossus; species Anomaloglossus baeobatrachus. Next base: position 60,530 of record NW_027442913.1, read on the forward strand.
GAGCCTCCGACGCCGGGCCTCTTCCTGCCGCCCTGAGCGAGCAGCCGGAGCTGCAGCCTTCTGCCTGTTTACAGGCGTCGAACGCACGTTGGGCTCCGAAGCCGCCGCCCCGCTATGCAAATGACTCTGGCTTGCTGTGCATCTTGGACGACGGCCTTCGCCTTGAGCTTGGCCTGCCATGGGAGGGATGGAAGGGGTGTAGCCGGCTCCCAGGCTGCTGGCCTCGGTGGCACCCTCTCGAAGGAACGCCTGGCTTTGGCCCCGGATCCCGCCTCACCCCACCGCCCGAGACTCCGCGATGTAGCGGGCCTGCGCCGGAGGGGCGCCCGTCGAGCCGGCGCGCTCCCAACTCATACTTACCTGGCAGGGGAGATACCATGATCACTAAGGTGGTTCTCCCAGGGTGAGGCTCATCCATTGCACTCCGGGTGTGCTGACCCCTGCGATTTCCCCAAATGCGGGAAACTCGACTGCATAATTTGTGGTAGTGGGGGACTGCGTTCGCGCTTTCCCCTGATTTGCTCTGGTCAAAGATAGACAGATACACGCTGCTGCTTGGGGGGCTCCACGAGCCAACAGGTGTGCGAGTCTCCTTTTGCTGCCTGCTGCGAGGGACTCTCAAGCAAGCACAGCCTGTTGGTGCCCCCTTGTGGCCCCATCTAGAAGCTGCCAAAGGGAAGCCGCTCGCTTTGCTGCTGGCTTTTGGTATCTGGGATTTGTTGTGAGCCTTTTTTAAAAGAGAGGAGGGGAGGGGGGTTCCTTCCTTGGTCTTTGTTTTTTCGTTTTCCTCTCTCCGTTTAAACCCTTAACTCTTGATTTGGCGTCCTGATATCTTTGCTTGGCTGCTTTGGACACACCGGCCGAGTTCCCCCTGGGCCCGCTGGCTGTGGATGCCTCCGCTGGTGTAGTGACAGGAATTGGCCTTTGGTTCAGCCGGGAGGGGAGCTTTGTAGCGAGCGCCAGCGGGCACGCTCCAAAGATGGCACTTGCGGCTGCAGCAGCAGGAAGTGCACGGCCGGGCCCTTTTTTGCGGCCGCCTGGTGGGGCTGCCGACGTTGAGCCTCCGACGCCGGGCCTCTTCCTGCCGCCCTGAGCGAGCAGCCGGAGCTGCAGCCTTCTGCCTGTTTACAGGCGTCGAACGCACGTTGGGCTCCGAAGCCGCCGCCCCGCTATGCAAATGACTCTGGCTTGCTGTGCATCTTGGACGACGGCCTTCGCCTTGAGCTTGGCCTGCCATGGGGGGGATGGAAGGGGTGTAGCCGGCTCCCAGGCTGCTGGCCTCGGTGGCACCCTCTCGAAGGAACGCCTGGCTTTGGCCCCGGATCCCGCCTCACCCCACCGCCCGAGACTCCGCGATGTAGCGGGCCTGCGCCGGAGGGGCGCCCGTCGAGCCGGCGCGCTCCCAACTCATACTTACCTGGCAGGGGAGATACCATGATCACTAAGGTGGTTCTCCTAGGGTGAGGCTCATCCATTGCACTCCGGGTGTGCTGACCCCTGCGATTTCCCCAAATGCGGGAAACTCGACTGCATAATTTGTGGTAGTGGGGGACTGCGTTCGCGCTTTCCCCTGATTTGCTCTGGTCAAAGATAGACAGATACACGCTGCTGCTTGGGGGGCTCCACGAGCCAACAGGTGTGCGAGTCTCCTTTTGCTGCCTGCTGCGAGGGACTCTCAAGCAAGCACAGCCTGTTGGTGCCCCCTTGTGGCCCCATCTAGAAGCTGCCAAAGGGAAGCCGCTCGCTTTGCTGCTGGCTTTTGGTATCTGGGATTTGTTGTGAGCCTTTTTTAAAAGAGAGGAGGGGAGGGGAGGGGAGGGGAGGGGGGGGTTCCTTCCTTGGTCTTTGTTTTTTCGTTTTCCTCTCTCCGTTTAAACCCTTAACTCTTGATTTGGCGTCCTGATATCTTTGCTTGGCTGCTTTGGACACACCGGCCGAGTTCCCCCTGGGCCCGCTGGCTGTGGATGCCTCCGCTGGTGTAGTGACAGGAATTGGCCTTTGGTTCAGCCGGGAGGGGAGCTTTGTAGCGAGCGCCAGCGGGCACGCTCCAAAGATGGCACTTGCGGCTGCAGCAGCAGGAAGTGCACGGCCGGGCCCTTTTTTGCGGCCGCCTGGTGGGGCTGCCGACGTTGAGCCTCCGACGCCGGGCCTCTTCCTGCCGCCCTGAGCGAGCAGCCGGAGCTGCAGCCTTCTGCCTGTTTACAGGCGTCGAACGCACGTTGGGCTCCGAAGCCGCCGCCCCGCTATGCAAATGACTCTGGCTTGCTGTGCATCTTGGACGACGGCCTTCGCCTTGAGCTTGGCCTGCCATGGGGGGGATGGAAGGGGTGTAGCCGGCTCCCAGGCTGCTGGCCTCGGTGGCACCCTCTCGAAGGAACGCCTGGCTTTGGCCCCGGATCCCGCCTCACCCCACCGCCCGAGACTCCGCGATGTAGCGGGCCTGCGCCGGAGGGGCGCCCGTCGAGCCGGCGCGCTCCCAACTCATACTTACCTGGCAGGGGAGATACCATGATCACTAAGGTGGTTCTCCCAGGGTGAGGCTCATCCATTGCACTCCGGGTGTGCTGACCCCTGCGATTTCCCCAAATGCGGGAAACTCGACTGCATAATTTGTGGTAGTGGGGGACTGCGTTCGCGCTTTCCCCTGATTTGCTCTGGTCAAAGATAGACAGATACACGCTGCTGCTTGGGGGGCTCCTTTTGCTGCCTGCTGCGAGGGACTCTCAAGCAAGCACAGCCTGTTGGTGCCCCCTTGTGGCCCCATCTAGAAGCTGCCAAAGGGAAGCCGCTCGCTTTGCTGCTGGCTTTTGGTATCTGGGATTTGTTGTGAGCCTTTTTTAAAAGAGAGGAGGGGAGGGGAGGGGAGGGGGGGGGTTCCTTCCTTGGTCTTTGTTTTTTCGTTTTCCTCTCTCCGTTTAAACCCTTAACTCTTGATTTGGCGTCCTGATATCTTTGCTTGGCTGCTTTGGACACACCGGCCGAGTTCCCCCTGGGCCCGCTGGCTGTGGATGCCTCCGCTGGTGTAGTGACAGGAATTGGCCTTTGGTTCAGCCGGGAGGGGAGCTTTGTAGCGAGCGCCAGCGGGCACGCTCCAAAGATGGCACTTGCGGCTGCAGCAGCAGGAAGTGCACGGCCGGGCCCTTTTTTGCGGCCGCCTGGTGGGGCTGCCGACGTTGAGCCTCCGACGCCGGGCCTCTTCCTGCCGCCCTGAGCGAGCAGCCGGAGCTGCAGCCTTCTGCCTGTTTACAGGCGTCGAACGCACGTTGGGCTCCGAAGCCGCCGCCCCGCTATGCAAATGACTCTGGCTTGCTGTGCATCTTGGACGACGGCCTTCGCCTTGAGCTTGGCCTGCCATGGGGGGGATGGAAGGGGTGTAGCCGGCTCCCAGGCTGCTGGCCTCGGTGGCACCCTCTCGAAGGAACGCCTGGCTTTGGCCCCGGATCCCGCCTCACCCCACCGCCCGAGACTCCGCGATGTAGCGGGCCTGCGCCGGAGGGGCGCCCGTCGAGCCGGCGCGCTCCCAACTCATACTTACCTGGCAGGGGAGATACCATGATCACTAAGGTGGTTCTCCCAGGGTGAGGCTCATCCATTGCACTCCGGGTGTGCTGACCCCTGCGATTTCCCCAAATGCGGGAAACTCGACTGCATAATTTGTGGTAGTGGGGGACTGCGTTCGCGCTTTCCCCTGATTTGCTCTGGTCAAAGATAGACAGATACACGCTGCTGCTTGGGGGGCTCCACGAGCCAACAGGTGTGCGAGTCTCCTTTTGCTGCCTGCTGCGAGGGACTCTCAAGCAAGCACAGCCTGTTGGTGCCCCCTTGTGGCCCCATCTAGAAGCTGCCAAAGGGAAGCCGCTCGCTTTGCTGCTGGCTTTTGGTATCTGGGATTTGTTGTGAGCCTTTTTTAAAAGAGAGGAGGGGAGGGGAGGGGGGGTTCCTTCCTTGGTCTTTGTTTTTTCGTTTTCCTCTCTCCGTTTAAACCCTTAACTCTTGATTTGGCGTCCTGATATCTTTGCTTGGCTGCTTTGGACACACCGGCCGAGTTCCCCCTGGGCCCGCTGGCTGTGGATGCCTCCGCTGGTGTAGTGACAGGAATTGGCCTTTGGTTCAGCCGGGAGGGGAGCTTTGTAGCGAGCGCCAGCGGGCACGCTCCAAAGATGGCACTTGCGGCTGCAGCAGCAGGAAGTGCACGGCCGGGCCCTTTTTTGCGGCCGCCTGGTGGGGCTGCCGACGTTGAGCCTCCGACGCCGGGCCTCTTCCTGCCGCCCTGAGCGAGCAGCCGGAGCTGCAGCCTTCTGCCTGTTTACAGGCGTCGAACGCACGTTGGGCTCCGAAGCCGCCGCCCCGCTATGCAAATGACTCTGGCTTGCTGTGCATCTTGGACGACGGCCTTCGCCTTGAGCTTGGCCTGCCATGGGGGGGATGGAAGGGGTGTAGCCGGCTCCCAGGCTGCTGGCCTCGGTGGCACCCTCTCGAAGGAACGCCTGGCTTTGGCCCCGGATCCCGCCTCACCCCACCGCCCGAGACTCCGCGATGTAGCGGGCCTGCGCCGGAGGGGCGCCCGTCGAGCCGGCGCGCTCCCAACTCATACTTACCTGGCAGGGGAGATACCATGATCACTAAGGTGGTTCTCCCAGGGTGAGGCTCATCCATTGCACTCCGGGTGTGCTGACCCCTGCGATTTCCCCAAATGCGGGAAACTCGACTGCATAATTTGTGGTAGTGGGGGACTGCGTTCGCGCTTTCCCCTGATTTGCTCTGGTCAAAGATAGACAGATACACGCTGCTGCTTGGGGGGCTCCACGAGCCAACAGGTGTGCGAGTCTCCTTTTGCTGCCTGCTGCGAGGGACTCTCAAGCAAGCACAGCCTGTTGGTGCCCCCTTGTGGCCCCATCTAGAAGCTGCCAAAGGGAAGCCGCTCGCTTTGCTGCTGGCTTTTGGTATCTGGGATTTGTTGTGAGCCTTTTTTAAAAGAGAGGAGGGGAGGGGAGGGGAGGGGAGGGGGGGGTTCCTTCCTTGGTCTTTGTTTTTTCGTTTTCCTCTCTCCGTTTAAACCCTTACCTCTTGATTTGGCGTCCTGATATCTTTGCTTGGCTGCTTTGGACACACCGGCCGAGTTCCCCCTGGGCCCGCTGGCTGTGGATGCCTCCGCTGGTGTAGTGACAGGAATTGGCCTTTGGTTCAGCCGGGAGGGGAGCTTTGTAGCGAGCGCCAGCGGGCACGCTCCAAAGATGGCACTTGCGGCTGCAGCAGCAGGAAGTGCACGGCCGGGCCCTTTTTTGCGGCCGCCTGGTGGGGCTGCCGACGTTGAGCCTCCGACGCCGGGCCTCTTCCTGCCGCCCTGAGCGAGCAGCCGGAGCTGCAGCCTTCTGCCTGTTTACAGGCGTCGAACGCACGTTGGGCTCCGAAGCCGCCGCCCCGCTATGCAAATGACTCTGGCTTGCTGTGCATCTTGGACGACGGCCTTCGCCTTGAGCTTGGCCTGCCATGGGGGGGATGGAAGGGGTGTAGCCGGCTCCCAGGCTGCTGGCCTCGGTGGCACCCTCTCGAAGGAACGCCTGGCTTTGGCCCCGGATCCCGCCTCACCCCACCGCCGGAGACTCCGCGATGTAGCGGGCCTGCGCCGGAGGGGCGCCCGTCGAGCCGGCGCGCTCCCAACTCATACTTACCTGGCAGGGGAGATACCATGATCACTAAGGTGGTTCTCCCAGGGTGAGGCTCATCCATTGCACTCCGGGTGTGCTGACCCCTGCGATTTCCCCAAATGCGGGAAACTCGACTGCATAATTTGTGGTAGTGGGGGACTGCGTTCGCGCTTTCCCCTGATTTGCTCTGGTCAAAGATAGACAGATACACGCTGCTGCTTGGGGGGCTCCACGAGCCAACAGGTGTGCGAGTCTCCTTTTGCTGCCTGCTGCGAGGGACTCTCAAGCAAGCACAGCCTGTTGGTGCCCCCTTGTGGCCCCATCTAGAAGCTGCCAAAGGGAAGCCGCTCGCTTTGCTGCTGGCTTTTGGTATCTGGGATTTGTTGTGAGCCTTTTTTAAAAGAGAGGAGGGGAGGGGAGGGGGGGGGTTCCTTCCTTGGTCTTTGTTTTTTCGTTTTCCTCTCTCCGTTTAAACCCTTAACTCTTGATTTGGCGTCCTGATATCTTTGCTTGGCTGCTTTGGACACACCGGCCGAGTTCCCCCTGGGCCCGCTGGCTGTGGATGCCTCCGCTGGTGTAGTGACAGGAATTGGCCTTTGGTTCAGCCGGGAGGGGAGCTTTGTAGCGAGCGCCAGCGGGCACGCTCCAAAGATGGCACTTGCGGCTGCAGCAGCAGGAAGTGCACGGCCGGGCCCTTTTTTGCGGCCGCCTGGTGGGGCTGCCGACGTTGAGCCTCCGACGCCGGGCCTCTTCCTGCCGCCCTGAGCGAGCAGCCGGAGCTGCAGCCTTCTGCCTGTTTACAGGCGTCGAACGCACGTTGGGCTCCGAAGCCGCCGCCCCGCTATGCAAATGACTCTGGCTTGCTGTGCATCTTGGACGACGGCCTTCGCCTTGAGCTTGGCCTGCCATGGGGGGGATGGAAGGGGTGTAGCCGGCTCCCAGGCTGCTGGCCTCGGTGGCACCCTCTCGAAGGAACGCCTGGCTTTGGCCCCGGATCCCGCCTCACCCCACCGCCCGAGACTCCGCGATGTAGCGGGCCTGCGCCGGAGGGGCGCCCGTCGAGCCGGCGCGCTCCCAACTCATACTTACCTGGCAGGGGAGATACCATGATCACTAAGGTGGTTCTCCCAGGGTGAGGCTCATCCATTGCACTCCGGGTGTGCTGACCCCTGCGATTTCCCCAAATGCGGGAAACTCGACTGCATAATTTGTGGTAGTGGGGGACTGCGTTCGCGCTTTCCCCTGATTTGCTCTGGTCAAAGATAGACAGATACACGCTGCTGCTTGGGGGGCTCCACGAGCCAACAGGTGTGCGAGTCTCCTTTTGCTGCCTGCTGCGAGGGACTCTCAAGCAAGCACAGCCTGTTGGTGCCCCCTTGTGGCCCCATCTAGAAGCTGCCAAAGGGAAGCCGCTCGCTTTGCTGCTGGCTTTTGGTATCTGGGATTTGTTGTGAGCCTTTTTTAAAAGAGAGGAGGGGAGGGGAGGGGAGGGGAGGGGAGGGGAGGGGAGGGGAGGGGGGGGTTCCTTCCTTGGTCTTTGTTTTTTCGTTTTCCTCTCTCCGTTTAAACCCTTAACTCTTGATTTGGCGTCCTGATATCTTTGCTTGGCTGCTTTGGACACACCGGCCGAGTTCCCCCTGGGCCCGCTGGCTGTGGATGCCTCCGCTGGTGTAGTGACAGGAATTGGCCTTTGGTTCAGCCGGGAGGGGAGCTTTGTAGCGAGCGCCAGCGGGCACGCTCCAAAGATGGCACTTGCGGCTGCAGCAGCAGGAAGTGCACGGCCGGGCCCTTTTTTGCGGCCGCCTGGTGGGGCTGCCGACGTTGAGCCTCCGACGCCGGGCCTCTTCCTGCCGCCCTGAGCGAGCAGCCGGAGCTGCAGCCTTCTGCCTGTTTACAGGCGTCGAACGCACGTTGGGCTCCGAAGCCGCCGCCCCGCTATGCAAATGACTCTGGCTTGCTGTGCATCTTGGACGACGGCCTTCGCCTTGAGCTTGGCCTGCCATGGGGGGGATGGAAGGGGTGTAGCCGGCTCCCAGGCTGCTGGCCTCGGTGGCACCCTCTCGAAGGAACGCCTGGCTTTGGCCCCGGATCCCGCCTCACCCCACCGCCCGAGACTCCGCGATGTAGCGGGCCTGCGCCGGAGGGGCGCCCGTCGAGCCGGCGCGCTCCCAACTCATACTTACCTGGCAGGGGAGATACCATGATCACTAAGGTGGTTCTCCCAGGGTGAGGCTCATCCATTGCACTCCGGGTGTGCTGACCCCTGCGATTTCCCCAAATGCGGGAAACTCGACTGCATAATTTGTGGTAGTGGGGGACTGCGTTCGCGCTTTCCCCTGATTTGCTCTGGTCAAAGATAGACAGATACACGCTGCTGCTTGGGGGGCTCCACGAGCCAACAGGTGTGCGAGTCTCCTTTTGCTGCCTGCTGCGAGGGACTCTCAAGCAAGCACAGCCTGTTGGTGCCCCCTTGTGGCCCCATCTAGAAGCTGCCAAAGGGAAGCCGCTCGCTTTGCTGCTGGCTTTTGGTATCTGGGATTTGTTGTGAGCCTTTTTTAAAAGAGAGGAGGGGAGGGGAGGGGAGGGGAGGGGGGGGTTCCTTCCTTGGTCTTTGTTTTTTCGTTTTCCTCTCTCCGTTTAAACCCTTAACTCTTGATTTGGCGTCCTGATATCTTTGCTTGGCTGCTTTGGACACACCGGCCGAGTTCCCCCTGGGCCCGCTGGCTGTGGATGCCTCCGCTGGTGTAGTGACAGGAATTGGCCTTTGGTTCAGCCGGGAGGGGAGCTTTGTAGCGAGCGCCAGCGGGCACGCTCCAAAGATGGCACTTGCGGCTGCAGCAGCAGGAAGTGCACGGCCGGGCCCTTTTTTGCGGCCGCCTGGTGGGGCTGCCGACGTTGAGCCTCCGACGCCGGGCCTCTTCCTGCCGCCCTGAGCGAGCAGCCGGAGCTGCAGCCTTCTGCCTGTTTACAGGCGTCGAACGCACGTTGGGCTCCGAAGCCGCCGCCCCGCTATGCAAATGACTCTGGCTTGCTGTGCATCTTGGACGACGGCCTTCGCCTTGAGCTTGGCCTGCCATGGGGGGGATGGAAGGGGTGTAGCCGGCTCCCAGGCTGCTGGCCTCGGTGGCACCCTCTCGAAGGAACGCCTGGCTTTGGCCCCGGATCCCGCCTCACCCCACCGCCCGAGACTCCGCGATGTAGCGGGCCTGCGCCGGAGGGGCGCCCGTCGAGCCGGCGCGCTCCCAACTCATACTTACCTGGCAGGGGAGATACCATGATCACTAAGGTGGTTCTCCCAGGGTGAGGCTCATCCATTGCACTCCGGGTGTGCTGACCCCTGCGATTTCCCCAAATGCGGGAAACTCGACTGCATAATTTGTGGTAGTGGGGGACTGCGTTCGCGCTTTCCCCTGATTTGCTCTGGTCAAAGATAGACAGATACACGCTGCTGCTTGGGGGGCTCCACGAGCCAACAGGTGTGCGAGTCTCCTTTTGCTGCCTGCTGCGAGGGACTCTCAAGCAAGCACAGCCTGTTGGTGCCCCCTTGTGGCCCCATCTAGAAGCTGCCAAAGGGAAGCCGCTCGCTTTGCTGCTGGCTTTTGGTATCTGGGATTTGTTGTGAGCCTTTTTTAAAAGAGAGGAGGGGAGGGGAGGGGGGGGTTCCTTCCTTGGTCTTTGTTTTTTCGTTTTCCTCTCTCCGTTTAAACCCTTAACTCTTGATTTGGCGTCCTGATATCTTTGCTTGGCTGCTTTGGACACACCGGCCGAGTTCCCCCTGGGCCCGCTGGCTGTGGATGCCTCCGCTGGTGTAGTGACAGGAATTGGCCTTTGGTTCAGCCGGGAGGGGAGCTTTGTAGCGAGCGCCAGCGGGCACGCTCCAAAGATGGCACTTGCGGCTGCAGCAGCAGGAAGTGCACGGCCGGGCCCTTTTTTGCGGCCGCCTGGTGGGGCTGCCGACGTTGAGCCTCCGACGCCGGGCCTCTTCCTGCCGCCCTGAGCGAGCAGCCGGAGCTGCAGCCTTCTGCCTGTTTACAGGCGTCGAACGCACGTTGGGCTCCGAAGCCGCCGCCCCGCTATGCAAATGACTCTGGCTTGCTGTGCATCTTGGACGACGGCCTTCGCCTTGAGCTTGGCCTGCCATGGGGGGGATGGAAGGGGTGTAGCCGGCTCCCAGGCTGCTGGCCTCGGTGGCACCCTCTCGAAGGAACGCCTGGCTTTGGCCCCGGATCCCGCCTCACCCCACCGCCGGAGACTCCGCGATGTAGCGGGCCTGCGCCGGAGGGGCGCCCGTCGAGCCGGCGCGCTCCCAACTCATACTTACCTGGCAGGGGAGATACCATGATCACTAAGGTGGTTCTCCCAGGGTGAGGCTCATCCATTGCACTCCGGGTGTGCTGACCCCTGCGATTTCCCCAAATGCGGGAAACTCGACTGCATAATTTGTGGTAGTGGGGGACTGCGTTCGCGCTTTCCCCTGATTTGCTCTGGTCAAAGATAGACAGATACACGCTGCTGCTTGGGGGGCTCCACGAGCCAACAGGTGTGCGAGTCTCCTTTTGCTGCCTGCTGCGAGGGACTCTCAAGCAAGCACAGCCTGTTGGTGCCCCCTTGTGGCCCCATCTAGAAGCTGCCAAAGGGAAGCCGCTCGCTTTGCTGCTGGCTTTTGGTATCTGGGATTTGTTGTGAGCCTTTTTTAAAAGAGAGGAGGGGAGGGGAGGGGGGGGGTTCCTTCCTTGGTCTTTGTTTTTTCGTTTTCCTCTCTCCGTTTAAACCCTTAACTCTTGATTTGGCGTCCTGAT